>NW_007727279.1:195247-217614 GCF_000696425.1 Galeopterus variegatus | reverse complement strand
AGTTGGAATATTTCAAAATCGTTTTCCCCCCAACTTCTGTAGTATTGGAAGGAAATTATTATTCTCTCCACCCCATTCTTCTCTTTCTTCCTCAAAGTAAGAGAAATGACTTGTGAGATTGCTATAATTGGAAGTTGGAATATTTCAAAATCGTTTTCCCCCCAACTTCTGTAGTATTGGAAGGAAATTATTAGTCTCTCCACCCCATCCTTCTCTTTCTTCCTCAAAGTAAGAGAAATGACTTGTGAGATTGCTATAATTGGTGAATGCCAATTGGACTGAGGTGGAGAGAAAAACCTGAATGAAATTATCGCAAATGTAAATAGAAAAACAACTATTGAATGTATAGATTGTTCATTTAAGTGTGACAGAATTGATCTGGTAAGGACAGCACTCTTCAGACTTTAATGTAAATACAAATCACCTGGAGATCTTGCTAATGGTGATCTAATTTAGTAGGTCTAATTTAATAGATCTGAAAATTTGCATTTCCAACAGATGCCCATGTAATGCTGATTTTTGTCAATCCAAGGACAACACTTTGATTGGCAAGAGACCAGGATATTTGGCAATGGGTTATTATTTAACATAAATAAAGAACGAGTCTCAGGGTATAACTTAACTTCAGAGAGATAAGAGAGAAAACCGGAGGGTCATCATGTGACAGAAGTAGAAAGGGAGATGAGAACCAGGATGTTGAAGGTCTTAGAGGTCAAAAGCATTCCTTACTCAAAAGAAAAAATAAATACTACAGAAGATAAAACTTGGTTCCATACTCTGTTAGATTGATTCCCCAAAGGCAAATCAGGTCCAAGAAACATTTGAGAGCCAATATCTTAAGGCTTTTAATAGAAAGTCAGTGATATGAGCGATTGGAAAATCCCTTAGAGACAGTTAAAACATAACTACAAGAAGTGGAAGTATATGGTTTTTACAGAGTTGGAAGAGGAAGGCCAAGAAGATCATTGAAGAATACACGATGCTTTATACGCTGTGTTTTAAACAGAAGTCTGGTTTCATGTTCTCTGATGAAAGTCTAAATCTCTTGGGGTAATTTTTCAGGGAGTTATTGGTGGGAAGGATTTTTCTTTCAACAATGGGTAAATTCTTCCATGAATGTCCAGAAGACCCTACTGGATTGAATTTTGAGTATGTTAATTAATCAAGTATATAGGATTTAAAGTGGAGAGAAAGACTGGCTTTATGCCTGGCATTTGAAGAATGAACAAATATTCAGCTGTGTGGGGTCTGTAGTAGAGTGAATGGTGGCCTCAGAGGTATCAGGTTCTAACCCCTGGAACCTATGACTGTTACCTTATTTGAAAAAAGCATCTTTGCAAATGTGATCAAGAGTCTTAATATAAGGAAATTATCCTGGATTATTTGGGTGGAACTTAAATGCCATCACACATATCCTTATAACAGGGAGGCAGAAGAAGATTTGACACAGGCACAGAGAAGGCTATGCTAAAACACAAGCAAAAACAGGCGTGATGTGGCTACACA
This sequence comes from Galeopterus variegatus, assembly GCF_000696425.1. NCBI lineage: Eukaryota > Metazoa > Chordata > Mammalia > Dermoptera > Cynocephalidae > Galeopterus > Galeopterus variegatus. The sequence continues at coordinate 216,108 of NW_007727279.1, read as the reverse complement.
CCAAGAAATAGTGGCAGCCATCAGAAACTGGAAGAGGCAAGGAAGAGATTCTTGTTTAGAGCCTATGGAGGAATTATGACCCTCCTGACACCTTGATTTCAGCCTAGTGAAACTGATTTTATACTTCTGACCTCCAGAACTATAAAAAAATAAATTTCTGCTGCTTTATGCCACCTATTGTGTGGTAATTTGTTACAGCAGGGGGTCCCAAGAGGAGACTATGAAGGCAGTATTCAAGGTAGAAGACCAGAGAGAATGAGCTTGATTGGAGAATAGAGACCTTGAGGAAATGGAAATCATCATAAATGATGAGACAAAAGGATTAATTGAAAATAAAACTAATTTATTTATATATCATATTTCCAAAATGATATTGTTCATGGATTTTTCCCCCAGGAAAACTATCTGCTCTAATAGAGGGGTCTCCAATCTCAGGAAACTACAGAAATTTGGAAACAGTTAAAAGTTGAATTTGGGAACAGAATATCAAATGCCCTAGATAAAGCAGCAGAAGAGGCTTGCTGATTTGATCCAAGAGTGGTGAGCCCAGAACAAGAGAAGTATAGATCTCTTGGCTGTGGTGTTTTATCAGGACTGGATCCATGAGGCTCTATTCCAGGGAGTGAGTATGTTAGTGGGTGGGTTGTTTTTGTGAACAGCTGGGACTCAGTTCCATGAGGTAAAACATCTTGGTTTAAGAGAAGTTATTCTATTTTTCTAACACTCCACTTTGAGGATATGGTCTTCCACCATCTAGAGGGAAGTCTGCCTGGCTTCCAGGGAAGTCTTGGATACCATAGGCTCTTTGCAGAATGTTTGAATGCTTGCTTCTTCTAAGCTGACCAATATCAGCTGCAGAGCTAATTGCTATTTTTCATTTAGTATCCATCTAACTACACTGACATTCTGATCATTGCTAAGGGTATGTGTGTGTGTGTGTTTGAGACCTGACTTGCTTACTTGTTAAAAAGGGCCACATGAATTGCAATTTGTCTGCTCATTATTGTGCATATCATTATTATGAGGAAGGAATCACTGGCTCGGATACTTAAATTGTGCTCACACCTCTTGGAGTAGTCTGCACACTGATTTTCATCTGCAGAGGCATGAGTTTACTCTTCCCTAACTTTCCCTTTGGCAAAAAATTCCTTTTGGAAGCAGGTAGGCCTCACCGCCACCACCCGACTCCATCCCTAGCCAAGCTGAGTGTGCGTGGAGCAGGGAGGCATCCAGCTGGAGAAGCAGAAGATCTGCAGAGACCACACACCCTGCGGTGCTGGCACATGACTCCACAGGTAGGCCTAGCTGCCACTGCCCGACTCCATTCCTAGTGCGGCGGAGTGCATGCTGACCAGAGAGGTGACTCCCTGGAGAGGCCCAAGACCAAAGGTGACCACGCACCCAAGGCAGTAGTGGCCAACTGAGCAGACACTGAGGCAGCCATACCAAATTGGCAGCACCAGCAGCATCCTAGCCAGACAACAGTGTCAAACCAACGGACCGTGAAATCTCCCGCCACAATGACTAAACATCAAAGGAAAGATACCAGAAATATGAAAAATCAAGAAAGTATAACACCAAAGGGTAATAACTCTCAAGATCTAGATCCTATAAAACAAGAAGCCCTTGAAATGTCTGACACAGAATTTTGAGTGATAATTCTAAGGAAACTAAAAGAGATACGAGAAAACTCAGCTAGACAACATGATGAAAGGAGGAAAAGTATACAGGACCTGAAAGAAGAAATGTACAAGGTAATCAATGCCCGGAAAAAGAATGCAGCAGAGCTTGCTGAGCTGAAGAATTCATTCAATGAAATAAAAAACACAACAGAGTTTAACCAGCAGGCTTGTAGAAGCAGAAGAGAGAACTTCTGACCTTGCAGATGGGCTGTTTGAATTAAAAACATTGAAGAAAATCTAAGAGAGATATCAGACAACCTTAAGCGCTCAAATATCTGAGTCATGGGTATTCCAGAAGGGGAGGAAAAAGGAGATTGCCCTGAAAACATATTCAACAAAATAGTGGCAGAAAACTTCCCAGGTATAGGAAAAGACATGTCTTCACATTCAGGAAGCTCAAAGATCCCCAAACGTATTCAACTCAACAAAGTCTTCTTCAAGACATGATATAGTCAAATTGGCAAAACTCAAAGACAAAGAGAGAATCTTAAAGCTGCAAGAGAAGCATCAAATCACCAATAAGGGAGCTCCAATCAGACTATCATTAGACTTTTCATCAGAAACCCTAAAGCCAGAAAGGAATGGGATGATATATTCAAAATACTAAAAGATAGAGATTGCCAGCCAAGAATACTCCACCCCACAAGGCTATCCTTCCAATATCAAGGGCAAATAGTATATTTCTCAGACAATCAAAAACTGTGGGATTTCACTACCACACAACCACCCTTAGAAGAAATTCTCAAGGGAGTACTGGGTTTGGTACCTGAAAAACAACTATCACTGCCATAAAAACCCAAGAAAAATAAAAAACCCATTAGTAAAATAAAAAGGGCAACAATGAAGAGAAAACAACAACAAAAAAAGGTTATCTACAACCCAAGGAACCAACAAATACAGAAGACAAACAGTAAATCAGAAAGAAAGGAACAAAAGACACCTAAGACATCCAAACAAAAATCAATAAAATGCTAGGATTAAACCAGCACTTTTCAATAACAACTCTTAATGTAAAAGGTTTAAATTCCCCAATCAAAAGAAACAGACTGGCTGACTGGATTAAAAAGGAGGACCCAACTATGTGCTGCCTTCAAGAGACCCACTTCAACTATAAAGAATCACAAATACTAAGAGTGAAAGGATGGAAAAAGATTTACCATGCAAAGAGAAATGAAAAATGAGCCAGAGTAGCTATTCTTATACTTGAGAAAATGGACTTTAAGCTAAACACTATAAAAAGAGATAAGGAGGGCCACTACATAATGATAAAAGGATTCATCCATCTAGAAGACATAACAATCATAAATATATATGCACCCAATGTTGGAGCAGCCAGATTTATAAAGCAAACTTTATTAGACCAAAAGAAAGAAATAGATACTAATACCATAATAGCATGGGACCTGAACACCCCACTGCCAATATTGGATAGATCATCTAGGCAAAGAATCAGAGAGAAACACAAGATCTAAACAACTTTCTAGACCAATTGGACCTGGCAGATATTTATAGAACATTCCATCCAACAACCTCAGAATATTCATTCTTCTCATCAGCACATGGATCACTGTCCAGGATAGATCACATGTTAGATCACAAATCAAGTCTCAACAAATTCAAAAAAATTGATATTATCCCATGTATTTTTTCAGACAACAATGGATTAAAATTAGATATCAATAACAAATGAAATTCTGGAAACTATACAAACACATGGAAGTTAAACAACATTCTACTTAATGACATATGGGTCCAAGAAGAAATCAAACAGGAAAGCAAAAAATTTATTGAAACTAGTGAAAACAATGATACATCATACCAAAACCTGTGGTATACTGCATAAAGCAGTACTAAGGGGGAAATTTATCGCATTAAATGCCTACTACAGAAGAACAGAAAGATGGCAAGTGAACAACCTAATACTTCACCTTAAAGAACTAGAAAAATAAGAACAATCCAAACCAAAAGTTACAGATGGAAAGAAATCATTAAGATGAGAGCAGAACTTAATGAAATTGAAACCCTAAAAACAATACAAAAGATCAATGAATCAAAAAGTTGGTTTTTTGAAAAGATAAATAAAATTGACAAACCATTAGCATGGCTAACTAAAAAGAGAAGAGAGAAGATCCAAATAACAAAAATTAGAAATGAAAAAGGTGATATTGCAACCAATACATCTGAAATACAAGGAATCATTGGAGACTACTATAAACAACTATAGGCCAACAAATTTGAAAATCTGGAGGAAATGGATAAATTTCTGAACACACACAAGCTACCAAAAATGAGACAAGAAGATGTAGAAAATCGGAATAGAACAATAACAATAAAGGAGATTGAAGCTGTTATCAGAAGGCTCCCAACAAAGAAAAGCCCAGAACCAGATGGATTCACAGCAGAATTTTACCAAACATTCAAAGAGGAATTGACACCAATTCTTTTCAAACTATTCCAAAAGATTGAAATGGAGGCAATTCTTTCAAATTCATTCTATGAAGCAAACATCACCCTGATACCAAAACCAGGTAAAGATACAACAAAAAAAGAAAACTATAAGCCAATATACTTGATGAGTATAGATGCAAAAATCCTCAGTAAAATACTAGCTAACAGAAAACAGCACAATCAAGTGGGATTCATCCCAGGATGCGAGGTTGGTTCAACATATGCAAATCAACAAATGTGATACACCTTATCAATAAATTCAAACACAAGGACCTTATGATCATCTCTATAGATGCTGAAAAAGCATTTGATAAAATTCAACATTCATTCATGAAAAAGACCCTCTATAAGTTAGGGATAGATGGAAAGTATCTCAACACAATTAAAGCTGTATATGGTAAACCCACTGCTAATATTATCCTGAATGGGGAAAAGCTGAAAGCTTTTCCTTTAAGAATAGGAGCTAGACAAGGATGCCCACTCTTACCACTCCTATTTAACACAGTGTTGGAAGTACTAGCCAGAGCAATCAGAGAAGAGAAGGAAATAAAGGGCATCCAAATTGGAAAAGATGAAGTCAAACTGTCCCTGTTTGCAGATGACATGATCCTATATATTGAACAGCTTAAAGCCTCTACAAAATACTCTTGGAGTTGATAAATGATTTCAGCAAAGTAGCAGAGGCAAAATCAACACCCAAAAATCAGTAGCATTTCTATTCTGCAATAGTGAACATGCAGAAAGAGAAATCATGAAAGCTTGCCCATTTACAATAGCCACCAAAAAAAATAAATAAATAAAAGTTAGGAATTGAGTTAACCAAGGATATGAAAAATATAATGAGAACTACAAACCACTGCTGAGAGAAATAAAGAGGATACAAGAAGATGGAAGAATATCCCGTGCTCTTGGATTGGAAGAACCAACCTTGTGAGAATGTCCATACTACCCAAGGTGATATAAAATTCAATGCAATCCCCATCAAAATTCTAATGACATTTCTCTCAGAAATGGAAAAAACTATCCAGACATTTATATGGAAAAACAAAAGACCACATATAGCCAAGGCAATCCAAGCAAATAAATAAATGAATGAATAAATAAATAAATAAATAAAATAAAGCTGTAGGCATAACAGTACCTGACTTTAAACTATACTAGAAATCTATAATAACCAGAACAGCATGGTACTAGCATAGAAACAGACACACTGATCAGTGGAATAGAATAGAGAATCCAGAAATCAATGCACACTCCTACAGCCATCTGATCTTTGACAAAGGCACCAAGCCTATACACTGGGGAAGAGACTGCCTCTTCAGCAAAGGGTGCTGGGATAACTGGATATCCATATGCAGGAGAATGAAACTAGACCCCTACCTCTCACCATATACCAAAATCAACTCAAAATGGATTAAAGAATTACATATACACCCTGAAACAATAAAACTTCTTAAAGAAAACATAGGAGAAACACTTTAGGAAGTAGGACTGGGCACAGACTTCATGAACAAGACCCCAAAAGCATGGGCAACCAAAGGAAAAATAAAGAAAAGGGGTTATGTCAAACTAAAAAGCTTCAGCACAGTGAAAGAAACAATTAACAGAGTTAAAAGACAACCAACAGGGTGAGAGAAAATATTTGCAAAATATACATCTGACAAAGGATTAATATCCAGAATATAGAAGGAACTGAAACAACTTTACAAGAAAAAAAAAAACAAGTAACCCCATTATAAAATGGGCAAAAGAGCTAAATAGGCATTTCTCAGAGGAAGATATATGAATGGCCAACAGACACATGAAAAAATGCTCAACATCACTTAGCATTTGGGAAATGCAAATCAAAACCACACTGAGATACCATCTCACCCCAGTTAGGATGGCTAATATTCAAAAGACTGTGAATGATAAATGCTGACAAGGTTGCAGAGAAAAAGCACCTCTCATACATTGTTGGTGGGCGGCAAAATGGTGCAGCTTCTATGGAATATGGTATGGAGGTTCCTCAAACAATTGCAGATAGATCTACCATATGACCCAGCTATCCCACTGCTGGGAACATACCCAGAGGAATGGAAATCATCAAGTCAAAGGTATACCTGTTCTCCAGTGTTCACCACAGCACTCTTTACAATAGCTAAGAGTTGGAACCAGCCCAAATGTCCATCAGATGATGGATAAGGAAATTGTGGTATATGTACATGATGGAATACTTCTCAGCTATAATAAAGAATGAAATACTGCCATTTGCAATGACATGGATGGGCCTAGAGAAAATTATATTAAGTGAAACAAGTCATGCACAGAAAGAGAAATATCACATGTTCTCACTTATTTGAGGGAGCTACAAATAGATAAATAAATACACAAACAATGGGGGCGGGGAGGGAAGAACAGGGCCTCATCGTGAAGGGATGATGGCAAGGCCTCATCGTGGGAGAAGATGCCGGTGTTCCACCCTGATATTCTGGAGTTCTGTGTGCTTGTTATTTTATTCTTTGCTGCCTCATAACTATCGCTCTGGGAGACTTGGAAGTAGGATTCAAAATTATACTAAAATATTTAATCATACTAATGATACTTATGATTATGGATTTTCAGGAGATGGCTTATGGCAGTGGGGCCCGGAAGGGGACAATGAACCTATGTAGGCATTTGTCTTGTCTGGTGCCTGAGAGTTTGGCCTGGCTGCTTGGAAGGAGTTAATGTACAATCTTTTGTTTTACAATAGAAGTAGAAGTTTAGTTAAGCAAGTTAATTTTTAGAGTGTTTATTTAGGAATAAAGAATAGTTAGATGTAGGTGTGAATCAAGTTTTAATAACGTCATAGAAAGTCTATTGTACCATGGATGTAGTTTTGGTAATGATTGCAAGTGATGAAAAGTGATGATTATATGGGACCAGTGGGTTGTAACGTTCTTGCTCAAAGGAAAGGACATTGTAATTGTCTTTTCTGGGAATAAACTGTAATGCTATTTTTCTTAGAACATATGTCACTTACAAAGAGATATTATGATATTGTTCATTGATTATTTTATGATTATGTAGCAAATAAGAAAGAAAAGTATAAAAGTCTGATGCTTGCTTCAATAAATTGTCAGCATTCAGCAGATCCCTTGAGTCTGTGTGTTTGCTGTCCATCCATCGCCGACGCTGCCCTTCCTCCCTTTTGGGGAATCTCTTACCAGTGGGGACCTTTACAATCTCTGTGCTGGGGCTGGTCCCCAGCAAGCAACACAGCACCCCTTCCATTGTAGTATGTCTTTATTAAAACCTACTACACACAATGTCTAGTGTGTCTTGGTGTTCTTTGGAGACCTGGGAAGTCTGTACTCTGATCTATGGCCTGCGGAACAAGAGAAGAAAATAGCCATGAAATGTGAGATATGATCAAAAGCAAAAGGACATTAGTGCCAAAAAAAATCTTAAGAATATAATCCCCCTGGAATCCATAGATATCACAGGAACAGAATTTATATCCCACAAAATGTGGAATAGAGTATTTGAAATACTTTTTGTAAATCTCAAAAGATAGCTGACCCAATGACATCTGATTAAATGACCCAGGTAGTTAAAGACAGTTTCCAGAGAGCTCAGTGGATCTTCAGACTGTAATTTAAAATGACTGATTTAATTTTTAAAGGGTTTGCTTAAGAATGAATTTAGAGGAATGTTCTTTAAAAACATAAGATAAATTTGGAAATGAGGTGCTCACAGCTTCTTTTAGAAGTATTAGATTTGGCTTTTACAGTCCAATGCTACACTTGAGGAAGTGACAGTCAGATCGTTTACTTTATCCCTGAAGGAAAACCACCAGGCATTGAATGCTCAATGAAAAGCAATGTGTGCTAGGGAACAGGACCAGGGGCTGTGGAGTAAGACTGCAAAAGTTGACATGCTGGCTCTATCACCTCTACCAATGAATTCTTAAAATTTTGTTTATCTTGTAATCCATTGTTTTTAAAGGATAGTTTTTATGCATATAAAACCTTTGGTAGTCAGATTCTTTCCTCTTTCAGCACTTTGAGTATGTTATTCCAATGCCTTATGGTCTCCATGTTTTAGATGAGATGCCAATCATTAATTATATTGTTTTTTCTCTCACTGCTTTCAAATTTTCTGTCTGTCTTTCTTTCTATGGTTTAATTATGACGTGTCTAGGTGTTGATGATTTTGTGTTTTTCCTATTTGGAATTCACTGAATTTCATATATGTGTAGTTGAATATTTTTTTTCATCATATTTGGACAGTTTCTTTCTTCTTCCAGTTCAGATTATTATCTGTTAAACCCTAATGTTGAATTCTTCATTTCAGTTATTGTACTTTAAAAACCTAGAATTTCCATTTGGTTCTTTTAAAATAATTTTTGTTTCTTTATTGATATTCTTTACTCGATGAATTATTATCCTTATGCTTTCCTTTAACTCTTTAAACATGATTTTTTTCAGTTCTTGAATATAATTACAATAACTGCCTTTAAGTCTTTTTGTCTTAAGTCTAACAGATAGGCCCCCTCTTGATTCCTTATTTTTCTGTGCATGAGTTATGCTTTCTTATATATTTATGTATTGTAGATTGTGTTAAAAATCAGATATTTTAGATAATACAGCAATTCTGGATTTAATCCCCTTCTCCAGGTATGGTTGTTGCTCTTTGGTTTGTTTTCCTGAATTTCTTGGAATAATTCAGCTCTTGATGTTCTTCTCAGCACTTTTTCTTGTCTTTATTTTAAGCCCAATTTCCTAAGTGTTACCCATGAGTCAGTATAGATTAATGGTCAAACAATAATTGATTAGAGGTTGTGTTTAAACACCTTAAACAAATAAGTACTCTACCCTTTGGTGATAAATGTGTGTGAAGGTTGGGAAATATATTCAAAATTTGGGCAGTTATAAGACTTTTCTGGCTTTTGCTTTCTGTATGCAAAATGACCTAGAGCCAATCGAGGATGAGAAGATAGCTAAGGATGAAAGAAGTGTCTTTTGAGTATACTCATAGTTGTGTGTGTTGCACAGTCTTCCAAAAGTCCAGGGATATCTAGGAGCTCATCAAGCCTTCTTGGTTTCCAGGACCCGAGGGATATGTGACAGATCATATAGCTATCTCCTGTTCTAGATTTTCCTGTTAAGTTTCTTGCTGGTCTTCCAGTCTGCTAGTTGGCTAACTTATATTATAATTTCAGGTTAGCTGTGATCCTAGCCTTCCCTGATTGTTTGTTGCCTATTTTTTTGACAATACTTGTAGGTGTGGGTTTTTTCCATGCTTTGCTCTAAACAAATCCATCTCCTTTAACAGTAAAGGTGTCAGTCCTCATTGCTCTCTTGGTCTTCATAGAACTACCCCACTATCAAGCTGGGGGTTGGGATAGGAACATTTTCAGGCTAAAATTCCAGAGATGTTGTTTTTCTTAAATAAACGCTTCAATTTATTGAAGACATTTTTTCATCTTTTGGAGTCCTGACATTTAAAAATAATATAATTAAAAATTATAATTTTTATAATTTATAATTTTTGTAATTATGTTTTTCATACTTTATAATATCAAATAAATTTTGTCAGGTTTTATCATTGCTTTCTTGGGTGAGAATTTCTGAGCTCTTTACTTAGATGTTCTGGAAATCTCACCTCCTTGAGAAAGTATTTGAAACTTAATAAAAATGAAAAGACAATATAAATTGTAGGATGTCATGGAAATAGTAACTAGAGAATAATTTATAACATGAACCTGTATTAGATAAAAGAAAATTCTCCAATCAATAACCTCAGCTTTCTTCTTAAGAAAATAGGAATGAAGAGCAAATTAAACACAAGATAAACATAAAAGAGGAAATAAAGATTAGGGTGAAAATCAATGATGTAGGAAACAAAAACAACAGAGGGAAAAATGTTTGTTTTTTTAAAAAGATCAATAAAATTGATAAACCTTTAACCAATTTCTTCAGGGAAAAAGAAGACAGACTAAAAGTGACAGGAATGAGAGAAGTGACAGCATTATAGCATCTACAGTTATTAAAGGGATAATAAGGGAATATTATGAGCAACTTTATGCTAATAAATTGGATAGCTTAGATGAATTCCTTTAAAGACAAACAGAAAAAGCACAATCAAAAGAAACAGGTAAGGGCCGGCCCGGTGGCGCACTGGATAGTGCGCCGCTTGGGAAGCGCAGCGGCGCTCCCGCCTGAGGGTTCGGATCCCACATACAGACCGGCTCCCACTCACTGGCTGAGCGAGGCGCGGGAGCAACACCGAGGCTTGCGATCCCGTTGCCGGTCCCCGGTCCGGTACGGGGGCAACACTGAGGGTTGCGATCCGTTGCCGGACACGGAAAAAAAAAAAAAAAAAAAAAAAAAAAAAAAAAAAAGAAACAGGTAATTAGAATGGTGACATATTTATAAAAAATGTTTAATTTATATTTATAAACATTCCCACAAAAAAACCCTTCCAGGCCCAGATGGCTTCACTGGGGAGTTCTATGAAATATTTTAGGAAAAAGTAATATCAATTCAACACAACTCCTCCAGAAAATTGAAAAGGAAGAGAGACTTCCCAATTTCTTCTATGAGGCCAGCATTAATTGCCCTGACAAGTCAGATGAATACCCATCTGGTACTAATATCAGATGAAGCTGTTATAAGCAAAGAAAGCTGCAGAGGAATATCCCTCATGAATATAATGCAAAATTCTTTTAAAAACTATCAGCAAATTAAATACAATATATAAAAATGACAATACATTATGTACAAGTACGCTTTATTTTGGGAATGCAAGATTAAATGTAACATTCAAAATTATCACTGTAATTCACCATAACAACAAACTTTAAAAACTATCAGCAAATTAAATACAATATATAAAAATGACAATACATTATGTACAAGTATGCTTTATTTTGGGAATGCAAGATTAAATGTAACATTCAAAATTATCACTGTAATTCACCATAACAACAAAGTGAAAAGGAGAATCACATGATCATCTCAATACATGAAGAGAGAGCATTTGAGAGAACCCAACATCCATTACCGATTAAAAGAAAAGAAAAGAAAAGAAAAGAAAAGAAAATAACTTCCAGCAGCTATAAATAGAAAAATCCTTTCTCATTTAAAAAAAATCTACAGTTAGCATTTGAGAGAACCCAACATCCATTACCGATTAAAAGAAAAGAAAAGAAAAGAAAAGAAAAGAAAATAACTTCCAGCAGCTATAAATAGAAAAATCCTTTCTCATTTAAAAAAAATCTACAGTTGATGTGTTACTTAACAGTAAAATACTTTACAGTTTTTCCTTAAATCAGGAAAAAGGCAAAGATGTTCATTCATACCACTTCTGTTTGTCATTATGTTAGAAGTGCTATCCAGTGCAGTAAGACAAGGAAGTGGAACAAAGCATATCAAGATTGAAAAGGTAGAATTAAAACTGCCTCTATACACAGGTGACAATTGTCTATATAGATTTGATTGAGTCTACTTAATAGCTACAAGAACTAATATGTGATTTTAGCAAGGCTGTAGGATGTGATATCTTAATATAAAAATCAATTGTATTTTTATATATTAACAATGAAAAGTTAGAAGCTGAAATTAAAAACGCCATTTACTATAGGATCAAAAATTATAAAATATTTGGGGAAATATCTGACAAAAGATGTGCATGACCTGTTCTCTGAAACACCAAAACATTGCTCAGGGAAATCAAAGAAAATCTGAATAAATAGAGAGAGATGCCGTATTCATGGGTCAGATGATTCAATATTCTAAGATGCCAGTTCTCCCCTAATTGGTATGTAGACTCAATTCAATCCAGACAAAAAAATCCAAAAGTTTTTTCTTGTAGAATATAACAAGCTGCTTTTATAATTCATGTGGAAATTAAAAGAAAATGCAGTATTGAAAACAATTTTGAAAAAGAGTCTTTCAAATTTGGAAGACTAACACTACCTGATTTAAATGGTTGTTATAACAGTGTACTTATCAAGATAGTGCTGTGGCACAAATAAAAAGATCAATTGAACAGATTAGAGATTCCAGAAATAGAGCTACACATATCTGGATAACTGATTTCTGACAAAGGTACGAAGAGTAATTCAGTGGATAAAGTATAGTCTTTTCAAGACATAGTGCTGTAACATTTAGATACACACATGCAAAAACATGAACTTCAATCTATACCATGCACCAATTACAAAAATTAAAAATGGGTGTTAGACCTGAATGTAAAACCTATCATTACTAATTTCCAGAAGACAATATAGGGGGAAATAGTTGTAACATTGGATCAAAGATTTCTTAGACAGGCATAGTTCTTAAAAGAAATACATGAATAATTAGCTTTCATAAGATTAAAAAACTGCACTGCAAAATACCCTGTTTAGAGAATACACACACACACACAAACTGTGAAACTATTTACAAATCATATATTCGATGAAGTACGTGTATCTGAAGTGTTTAAAGAACTCTCAAAACTCAATATTAAAATACCAGCAATTCGATGGAAAAAAAAAAGGGCAACTGATTTCATCACAGTTCACCAGAGAAGATATACATATGACAATAAGCAAATGGAAACATTGGTCATTATTAGTAAATACTAATTAAAAGCACAGTGAGATACCACTATACAGCTGTTGGAGAGGCTAAATTTAAAGAGACTATATTTAAGGACTAACTCTACAGACTGTACTATGGTCTAAATGTTTGTTCCCTCCAAAGCTCCTGTGGGAGCTTGATTCTCATTCATGGAGTAATGAGTTAATGGTTTAATGGGTTATCATGGGTGTAGACTGATGGCTTTACAAGGAGAGCAAGTGAGCATTTTAACAAGTACTCTTTCCCCCTCTCACTATGTGATACCCTTTGCCATCATGGGACTCTGTAGAGTCCCCACCTAGAAAAAGGCCTTCACCAGATGTGCCCCCTGGACCTTGGACTTCCCAGCCTCAAAACTGTAGGAAATAAATTTCATGTCTTCATAAATTACCCAGTTTCAGGAATTCGGTTATCAGCAACAGGAAACAGACTAATCGAATGCTAGTAAGGAAATGTGTTGGAACTGGAACTCTCATTCATTGCTGGTGGAAATGTAAAATGGTAAAAACCCTTTGGGAAACAGTTTTGGCAGTTTCTTAAAAAATTGGACATGCATCTACTATATGATCCAGCCATTCTATACCCAGGTATTCACATAAAAGAAATGAAATCACATGTTTGTAACAAAGACTTGTCCATGAATGGTCATAGGAGCTTTATCTGTAATCGCAAAAAACTGGAAATAACCTATATGTTCATTAGCATATGAATAGACAATTTGCAGTATTTCCATATAATGAAATCCTGCACACTAATAAAAAGGAATAAAAAACTTGATATATAAAATATCATGCATGAATCTCTAATTATATTTAATGACAGAATCCTGACACAAAAAATTACATACTGTATGATTCCATTTATATTAAATTCTAAAGAATCAAACTAATCTTTAATGACTGAAAGCAGATCAGTGGTGGCTGCCTGGGAGTTTACAAAGAACCATGAGGGATTGGTTTTGGTGATGGATGTCCTTTATCTTGATGGTTACCAAGTTTTCATGGGTGCATAAGTGCATCAAACTTATCAACATGTATACTACAAACATATGAAGCTTATTGTATGCCAATTATACCTCAATAAGCTGTTTACAAAAGACAACGTGTATATGACAAAAAACATGCGTCCAGGATATATAAAGAACCTCTACATGTTAATGATAAAACAACAAAAACCCAAGAAAAATGGACAAGACACTTGTAAAGTCATTTTACATGCTTAATTAGTACCAAAGCTGTCATCATTATTAATTTTCAGGGAAATAAAAATTAAAAAGCGCCATGATGTATTACCTCAACTCACTAGAATGACTAAAATTAAAAAGATGAACAAAAGGAAATATTAGTGAGAATGTGTAGCGGCTGAAACTCTCACACATTTCTGGTGGGACTATAAAATGGAACAGCCATTTAAAAAAACTTTAGCAATTTATCATAATTTAAACCTACATCTACCCTGTGACCCAGAAATTTCACTATTGGGTAGTTACCCAAGGGAAATGAAAACTTATATCCTCACAAAGACTTTTACAATAATGTTTCTAGCAGATTTATTCATATCAGCACCAAACTGGAAACAATCCAAATATTCTTCAACAGGAGATTTGATAAACAATTCATGCTATCTTCATGCAATGAAATGTTCCTAAGAAAGACAAGGGAGCAAGCTATAGATGTGTGAACAATAGGGAAAAATCTCCAAAGCAGTATGTAGAGAGAAAAAAACATGATACGAAATAGTACACAGTGTTAATAATGCATGATTCCATTTGTATGAGGTTTAGAAACAGACAAAACAAATCAACATTGTTAGAAATTAAAACACTTGTTTCAATTGGGGTGGGCTTCATCTGGACAAGGGCACAAGGGAAGTTTTTGGAGTGATGGAAATGTTCTGTACCTTCCCTGGAGTGGTGAGTACATGGGTGTATACATCAGCTAAGCTCATAAAATTGAACACCTAATATCTGTGTATTTCACTGTATATAATGTATACATTTTATTTCAATTTAAAAAAATCTGCAGATTAAAAAAACGTTTAATCTTTCCATCAGGCTTGTCCTGTCTGATGCTGCCCCTGACCATCCCTCTGACTTCATCTCCTGCCACTTTAACCACTTAGTTAAATTTCACTGCCTTGAATTTGTACGTTTCTTTAGAAATTTGAAGTAACTACAGGATATTAAGAATCAGAATTCTAATTTAGTAGATAGTTCTGTGACCTTCGATGTGTAGCCACTGGTTCTTACCTGGCAGGTTGTCTAGAGGAAAGCATCATTGACCACCATGCTTGTCATCTCTCTAGTGAATCTGAGAATGGAACTGTCAGGTCACCTGGAGAACTCCCGTCTCTAACATCCAATGTTACATACTGGTCCTTGCTTATTACTGAACCAGAGGAAAGAAATTTCCAAGTTTCAATAATTGGCACTGTTATTCAGGGGGCTGTAGATATGTTTCCTTCTTCAAAGGTCAATTGGAAGCTTTTGAAATGCACTTCAAACAATTTTTCAATAAGGAGAGGATTTTGGAAAGGCCTAGCACTGTGCAATTCATTGAAAAGTGGGCTGCTCCTTCTCGTTAAGAAAGAAAAACAACATTTATTCTTACGTTCAATGTTCCCTGCTTAGAAATGAAAAATTAAAGATGCTGTTTATAAGACCTTTTCAGGAACATAAAGATCATTGCTATGATAAAAATCTCTCAGTACATAATAAAGATTTAATGTAACATTTTAGTCTTTATGGCTTCATAAATATAATAAATTTACTAAATTTTAGATACTACAGTAAATTTTCTTAATTGGGTATCATCAAGTAATGAGAAGGTCTGGTTAGGCAAGCATTCTCAATAATAATGATAGCAGTAATAACTTAAATTTATTGAGTATTTTACAGGTGCCAAGCGAGCTATTAAGTACTTTACATACATGTACTCATTTAATCATCACAACAGCCTCATGAGGTGGTTGCTATTATTCACTTTTTTTACTGAGCTAATGAAAAAGACTAAATTTTACAAATTCATGTAATTAGTAAAAGAAAGGAGGACTTGTACCTAGGATTTGGGTTTTTTCTAACTCCAAAGCTTATATTCTCAATCATCATGTAAATTTGCCTTCTTATTCATTCATTCATTTTCTCAGCAAAAATGTCTTGAGTGCCTACTATGTGCTAGTGGTACTGATATGGACAGCCAAGAAAAGCTTAAACCCACACCTCCACTACAGCTTTTCCTTCTGCTTCTGTGCTACCACCCACTCTTGCACCAGCCTAGCCCCTGCCGCACCATTTCAGAGACAACAAAACCTGAAACTCAGGAAGAACGTGCCCTTTATAACCCGTTGAAAGTCCTGAGTTGGTGCTCAGAATTTGGAGCGTGAACTCTTCTGGGCCTGCTGGTGTAATAAGACTTTGAGTTCTCCAACCCTTGGAGTGACACTTGGTTTCTTAGCAGCCTGTCTGCCTCTCCTCCAGGAACAGTACAGTACTTGGTGCTAGATACAAAGATAAATAAGGTGCTATTAAGAAACTCACAGTAGGGCAATGGTCAGGTGTGTAAAATGCAATTACAGAAATCTCTTATTATGAATAAGATTATAATTTACTTCAAGTTAATTTAATGCTATTTGGTAAGAAAAACTGGAACAGTTTAAGAAAAAATTGTTAATTTACACAAAAGTTAGATATAATGTAAGCGTAAATGTTAATAATCTAAGATGGAAATTGAGTAGTGAAATTACTCAAATATATCATATATTTTAGGAAATATATCTTAGGAAATAAAGTGTCCTGTTGGACATAATGAGATGCCATTACTCAGGAAGTATAACGTTTCTTTTAGGGGCTCCTTCCCTGATGAGTTCTGGAAGAGGCACTTGTTTTGAGTTAATATGCCACATGGAAAGGAAGCTACTTAGCTGCTTATTTTTATACACTAGAATCACATTCAGTTTGGCTGGATTCTCACTTCATGTGATATCCGTAAGGGATAACCACTTTTATATCTCCAAAGTCTTGTTCACTGTAATGCATACTCTCAGAGGATGAAATGGCAGGCAATTTAACGTACTTTTCTCTTTCTTTAAAAAATGATTTTTTATTTATTTTATATTCTATTTTCCTACCTACCTTAATCCAAACAAACATTACTTTGAATTCCATATTTGTCATTCTTTTTATGCTCTCATTATATTTAGTCTCTGAACAAATATGTTTTTATTTTATTTTAAACTGTATTAACGTTTATTTGGGGATTTGCTGTTGCTTTCTTTTTTTTTACATAGTAATATTTTTCCAAAACTCACTCATTATGGCTGCTTAGAAGTTTCATTTGGACTATTTTATAATATTCTATTGTGTGATGTGCCCTAATTTATTAATTGGAATTTAGCTTATTTCCAAGTTTTTGCTATTGTAGACAATGGTACCATGAATATTCTTGTATTTTTTGTTGTACATATGGGATTTTTTTTCTTGGTTTTATATTTAGGAGTGAAATTTCTGCACCATAAGGCATAGAATGTTCAGGTTTAGGAAAAAATGCCAGACTAATTTTTAAAGTGAATGCACCAATTTGCACTTCCTTTAGCAATATGTAATAGATCTTCTGGTTATACAGCCATTTTAGTACTTAGTATTACCCAATTTCTGAATTTTCTTTCAAATGAATGAAAGTAAATGGTATCTCAGTGATTTAGATTTGCATTTTCACAATCACTGATAATTTTGAATATTTCTTTATATGCTTATTGCCACACATGGTTTTTATTTTTGAAATTACAGGCCGGCCCCGTGGCTCACTCGGGAGAGTGCGGTGCTGGTAGCACCGAGGCCATGGGTTTGGATCCTATATAGGGATGGCCAGTGCACTCACTGGCTGAGTATGGTGCAGACCACACTGTGCCGAGGGTTGCGATCGCCTTACTGGTCAAAAAAGAAAAAAAAAAAAGAAATTACCATTAATAACTTTCAACCATTTTCTATTTAAGTTTTACTTTGCTTTTCTTATTGATCTGTAGGAGGACTTTATGTATTCTTCATACCAATCCTTTGTCAGTGGTCTATGATAAATATCTTCTCCCAATTTGATCTAGTTTTTCTTTATTAATTTATGTTATTAGTTCTAATACCATCAGATTTATCGAACTTTTTTTGTATTATTAATTGTTTTTTTGTTGTTGTATTTAAGAAACTCACCCCAAGGTCTAAATTTATGTATATTTTCTACTAAGAAGTTTATGTTCTTAATCCCTCTGGAGTCTATTTTTGTATACTAGGAGATAGAGATCTAATTTTATCTTTATTTATGTGGTTAACCATGTTTCCCAATCTCTATTTATTAAATAATTCTCCTTCTACCCAGAGATCTGACATGCTACCTCTGTTATGTAACAATATTCCATAAATGTTTGGATATATTTTTAGCTTCTTTATTTACTGTATAGATCATATTGTCTATCCCTGATTTTATACAATACTATTCTAATTATTATGGATTCATAATATCTGGTAGGACAAGTCACCCACCCTGCACTTATTCAAACCATCCCTGGCTATTTATCGGCTTTTTATTCTTTCATAGAAATTTTATAACAATCTGAATAAGTTTCATTTAAAAAGCACTCAGACATGTCTGAGGGTAATTCCATTAAATCTATATGTACACTTGGGGAAAACTGATATATATATATTTTTACAATAGGAAGTTTTCCTCTTTATAAATATGGTATATCTCTGCATTTTCTGAGTTGTTTTTAATAACTCTAAAGTTTTATAATTTACCTGTAGAGATTATGTATATCTTATGATAAATTTATTCTTATATTCTTGTAAATGGTATTTATACTATTGGAATTTTTTCCCCTTTATTTTTGTTTTCTAGGTGATTGCTTCTGGTGTATATACATGTTATTGACTTTTTATATTCTGTCCTTTTACTAGATTTAAGGATTCATTTGCTTTTTCTATGTAAATAATAAAATTGACTCCAAATATTTTTTACTTTCTTATCCTATGCCCCTAATATCTTTGTTTGTTTTTCTTATGCTATCTAGTACTTCAAATAAAACACAATAGAATAGATGTAGTGGTAGTGGGCATCCTTGACTTGTTCCTTATTTTTAAGGGATATCTTCTATTATTACCCTGTTTAAGATGATGTTTGCTCTAAATTTTTGTAAAACTTCTTTGATAGGCTTTGGAAGTTCCCATCTATTTCTTATTTACTAAGTGTATTAGTCAGGGTTCTCCAGAGAAACAGAACCAATAGGCTAATGTGGGGAAGATAGGATAATTTAGTCAGGCTCCCTCAACTTAGGTCTGGTTGGGGGGTTGTGCAGCACATTTCCTTGTAAACAAGTTGTGTGTGGGTGGAGTTAGTGTGCATATTAGCCGATGTATCTTTTTAGTTAATTGCTATCCTGTGTTCTTCAGTTTGTGAAGCAGAGCTGGCCACAGAGAGCATGTTTGCTCTGCTGGCAACTGCTCAGTTTTTCTTTGGACTTTGCCAGTAGCAGTTGAGTTTCTGAGTTTCTCCTTTGTACTGCCTAGCTGCTAGACATGTGTGTGCTGAATAAAGACTATCCCTTCTTCAACCAAGGCTCCAAGGACCTTTTTGCAGGTTATCTAGCTCATAGACCTTTATGTGAAGGGTTTGTGAATGGGCTTGAGGGGTCTGTGAGCTCCAGACCCTAGTCCTAGCTCTACAGCTATGTATATAGACATATGACAAGGGATTTATTAGGGGAATTGGCTCACGCTATTTTGAAGGCTGAGGAGGCCTGTGTTAGGCCTTCTGCAAGCTGGTTGCTGGTAGCGTAGCTCAATTCAAGTCTGGAAGCCTTAGAACGAGGGAAACTGGTGGTGTGATTCTCAGTTCAAGGCCAAAGGCCTGAGAGCCAGGGGCACCATTGGTGTAAGTCCTGGAATCTGAAGGCTGAAGAGTCTTGCGTTGGAATGTCCACAGACAAGAGAGAAGGGTGTATCCCAGCACCAATGGATAGAACACAAGATTAAGCTTTTCCTCTGTTTTTGTTCTCTCAGGGCTCCCAGAAAATTGGATGGTGCCTGCCCACACAGAATGTGAGTCTCTCGCTCTGTCCAATCTCTTCTGGAAACACCCTAATAGACACACCCCAAGATACTGCTTTACCAGCTTTCTACATGTTCCTTAATCTAGACAAGTTGACACTTAAAATTAACCATGACTGTGTTTACTTTTTTGTATTGTAATTACATATTGATTTTATCAAATGTCTCTTTGGCATTTATTATTTATTATGGAATATTAGTCAGAAGAAAAATTGTAATATCTGTCAGAGTATCCAATTCTGCATACTCTGGAAGTAGGGAATGTTGTTGATTAGTACCCAGTTTGGATCTCTGAGAAACGTTCTCCAGGACTTTTGGCTCTGCCTGGTAATCTTGGTTTGATTCTCTAAGTCATTGTTCTATGAGAAGTGGCCCATATTTGCATCTGAGTAGCTCTCTCAGACTGTTTTCTCCGCATAGAAGGTTGGGGGACAAGAAACCTCTTTTCGTTTTAAACAATTTCTATTCTTTTCATTTCAAGATGGCACAAAGCCTTTAAAAGTTTTGTGGGCCTCCTGTGTATCAGACTATAATTCATTCCAGTAGATAAAAGCCTTACCTTTGGGCTGAAAAGTCAAGCAGCAATGAGACAGTGAGACAATGCCCTTAACCTTTCATCTAGCTGAGAAGTTATGGGGTGGCCTCTTTAAATGTCTGCATGGTCTCATTAAAGAGTCTTACAGTTGCACCCATGACTTTATCTAATCTCATGTTGATTTTGGAATAATAGCCCTTTACAGCTCTTACTTTATGGGCTTAACCCAATTTTAGTGGCTAAATAAATAAAAAGACAAGAAAAGTGATTCTCAGAAAAAAAGAGGGGTAAGTATTTGAATTTATCAATAACAGAGAGTACAGGAAAATAAAGTAAAATTAACGATATATTTTGTTTAATCTAAAAAATGGAAATAATTATGACATATTCCTCAAGGACTGGTTAATTTTTCTTTTAATTTCAAATGTAAAACCATTTGAGTAGGAAGACAACCTAATATTTTTTCCTTCTGAAATATAAATTCTTATTAAGGAGCCAGACCACTTTCTTCA
>NW_007727279.1:191870-194998 GCF_000696425.1 Galeopterus variegatus | reverse complement strand
ACCTAATATTTTTTCCTTCTGAAATATAAATTCTTATTAAGGAGCCAGACCACTTTCTTCACTCTTCCTTTCTTCTATCAGCTTCTGAAAGGACCAGTTGCAGGAACTCTATGTTACAATATGCTCCATATGGACTTAGTCTGCACTATTTTTATTGTACTTCTTCCTAACAAAATGCCACTGGACCAACTAAAAAAGGGAACAAAAATTCATGTAAAACAGATGTGGCAATTAGCTGTTCAACTAGATTAATTAAAGTAGATCATTGTGCGTGCACTATTTAATTCTCGTAATAATCACTGATACATTTAAAAATTCAATTCATGGCTTTTAAAACTAAAAAAAAAATTCAATATTCATTTAAAGCCACAGAAATAGAGTCTTTCTGGATAAACATAATATCTAAAAAAGGGACAATCTATCTAAATGGAAAGATCAGCCATAGAAACTTAAAGTAAATCAAAAGCTAACCAGCCATGGCTGTTTCATTATCTCCAAGCGAAAAGCAATCTCTGGAAATTGTATGCTTATGATTGATATAATTTACATGGCCTGTTTTTATTTCCCTGCCAAATGTCTGGATAAAAATAAACAACTACTTCCTTTGTCAATCCAATGAATAATTAGAGATAAAGGGTACAAAACTTTTACCAGAAGAAATTTATTTATTTAACTTATATTTATAAGGCACCTAATATGTGCCAGGCTAGTCACTGACAATACCAGGACTCTGTCTGAATAGAAGGCATTTCCATGGGAGAAGAAATAACAATAAAGACTTTGTAATTCAGAGAATACATTTTCATACTAATTTGTGATTATGAAACATTTTTGAAGTGTTTTCAATTCCAAATACCAATAATAATGTAAAACCTTCTGACTTTTAATGGTAAAAATCAGATGAGGTATAAAAACTTGTTCTAGCTGTGGAAAATGATGAATTGTATATCTATAAGGAACAATTTTTTTTTTTTTACTAATTATTAGGGAATCAAATTTGCAATCTTTAATACTATATCAAGATACTTGTATCATTTGTGCCATAAGGAGTGTGTTTATTTTTTTAGAATCCCAAAGACTTATCAAATTGAGGGTTCGTTGATTGGAGTTGCATTTTCAGTATGGCATTAGCATTTCCATCTTGGAATTTCTCTATAACAGATGTTGACAAACTTTTCTATAAGAGGCTAGATAGTAAATATTTTAGGGTTTGTGGGTCACACAGTTTCTGTGGCAGCTACTCAACTCTCTATCATCGTAGTAGGAAGGCAGTCATAGACAATACATAAACTGAAGTGTGTATCTGTGTTCCCATAAAACCTTAGTTCAGAAACTGGAGGTGGCCTAGATTTAACCTGTGGGCCGTAGTTTGCCAACCTGAACTACATACTGTAATCTTATTTTCTTTATAACCAATTGTAAGATCTCCTTCCCTTTTTGTCTTTATTTTATATAATAACATTTTATTCTATTAATGCTTGCATATTCTTTTTACAAAATAAGTGTGAACCTCAGTACAATTGATATTGTTATTATAAAGTAGTTGTTCATGAGACCTTATCAATTATGTATTTTATCTCTTTATTCCCTGCAAATTAATGATCATAGAATTTTCTTAAACTATGTTTGCTACTACATGACCAGTATACCTGCACAAGTGTATACATTTTGCTTATGGTAGCACGCATAGAAAAATCTTAATTTTTAACTAAATGCAATATATTGGAACTAAATAGTATATGCAACTTTGGAATATGAAACATGGGAATGATGAGTGGTAAAAGTATTTGTCCTGTTCTTAATCCCCAAATTCTCCTAAGTTGTATATTGTTGCTTTTTTTTAACTGTACTATGATAATTTCATACTGACCTTATGAATGTGCTTCGTTTCTGGTTATATTCATGGTCCTCTTCAACTCTCAGAAACGATTAACAATAGTAGGTAGCATTATTTATATTGCATATTAAAATTTTAGAAAATAACATGAGCAAAATTATGGCCTAAATTGTATAGAAATTTAATAAAAAGCACCCTTGGAAAATCCCATGGTTCTGCTGATCACACAAGAATCAATGTCCTTTGATGAGTGCACTGTGTGACTCAGACAACTGTGAGCTAAGAATGACCTTTAGCTGAAATCAGGATACCTGAGGAAATCTGTCATCTCCAACTTTGCATAGAGACTTATTTTTCTTGTTACTGTTTATGGTAGAATACTGTTCAAATGCAAACACTTTGCATTCTAATTCGCCCATGTAATTCCCATCCAGTTCTCACTCAACACACATCCAAGACTGTTTGCTCTAGTTCCTCAGGCCACAACAGCTCGAGAATATATATAAAAAAAGTGTATTTCCTTCAAAATCATTCCTTTTCACCACTTTCTTACCCAAGTTCTCCAGTGCAGGTTTTTATACCTTGATTCTTTGAATTCCTTTCCCATCTGACACCATGAGAGAATGAGGGATGCCTCTTGCTGTCAGATCTCTTGGGACTGTGCTCTGGAGGTTAGCCTATAGTCATGGCTTGCAGTGACTTTGTCCCTCCATAAGGCTCACTGGGCTCAGACTTAAACAAACTGCGTGAATTCACAGATTGCCTTAGTTGTTACCCCTTGTTCCCTTTACAGAGCACATGCATTAATGACACTCATGTGAGACTATTTGGACCTTAACTTTATCAAACAATATTTTAATATGTAGAAATATAGATAAGGTATGTAATGGGAGCCAAGGTACTCTTCAGCCATTAAGATCTAGCTCACACTTTAGAATTATGTTTTTAAGACTTTTATAAATTAAAACAAAAGTAATGGAATTAGAGTGAATAAGTATGGATTACAACACATCATCAGAATCAAATTATAGAAAGTTTCTGGAATTTTGTTCAGAAGGAAAATTGTAATATCCATCTTTGTTAAGAAAAACTGGTATACCAGAATGAATTTATGGACACTGTTAATATCTGCAACTCTAAGTACACTACACATAAAAAGTATGGCTAGCCAGAAACACATCCCTTTTAATATTCAGGATCTTTACTATACCAACATCATTGTAAGCAAACGAGCAAACCATAAAGTACGTAGAATCAGAGCTATATCTTAATTTCAACTGAAAATTTATAA
>NW_007727279.1:88486-191407 GCF_000696425.1 Galeopterus variegatus | reverse complement strand
AAATACATTCAAGTTGAATGAGAAAGGGTGGTCTGTTTATAGTATGACTTTTAAAAAATATGTAAAATAGAGTAAAATCTATGTAAAAATTACATAAAATCTTCCATTAAAAAATTTAAAGCCTGCATTAGATTACATGTTTCAAAAGACTTGATGCAACCAATTCTCTAAAAAAGCTAACTTTTTCAAACTTACAGAAAAAATCCTTCTTTTGATATGTATTCTTTTTGTCATGACAATTCTCTCATATGCATCTCTAAGAAGTTCTATATTTGCTTTTTATCACTCTATTTAAATCTCTCTGTAAAGTCACCAAAACTTCCTAATTCATAAACACAAGGGAAAAGGTTTCAGCCCCTCTTTCTTGACACTCAATGGCATTTCACACCATTCATCCCTCCTTCCTTCCCAGAAACCTCTCCTCCCTTGCTTTGTTGACCCTCTTCGGAGATGTCCTCCTCCTCAGCTTGTCCTTTATGTGATGGTGATTCTAAAGCTTTTCGCCTTTTTCTTGTCTTTGCTCTTGGAGAAATCTTAAACTTTCCTTCTGCTTCAGCTCTCACAGTCATGGCAAAAGTGATGCAGAAGTGGAGGACTCTTTGCCTCTTTATTCCTTGTTACATGCCTATGAAATGAAATAGAATCTATTTGTAAGTCTTCCGAATTATTCATCCCCCAAATCCATCACATTGTGAACTGAAAATAGCGTCGATTTCCACAGATGAAGTATAAATTATGGGCAAATCTCCACCAAAGATATGGGAATGAATCCAAAGAAATATAAACAATGTTTCTTCTCACAATGCCTTTTGCTAGGCTATAGATCATAAGCGGTTTGGCAACTTTGTATTAGAAAATGACCACCAGGTATGGCATGTTACTGCCAGGAGTTCTGGGCCTTTCACATTGATTGAAATAAGAAGAAAGCAACAAAAATATTGTTAAAAAATGAATCCAGGTAGCTTTTTGGTTTGGGCAGCCGGTCTTCTGCCCACACGTGTAAGATCATGTGTGTCTACGTTTCCTATGTTTGCTGTTCATCCTCCGAATATATCATGTGTTTTTGCAATATATTTTTGTAATTTTTATTGCATTATAAATTTTGCCAAAGGCAAAAACTGGTAAGTTTATATAAAAATTTTCTATTTTACATAGAAATAGGGTTTTTCAAGAATTACTTAGTTAATAGTTAATGTTTAAATGGATAGTAAGTGTTTAACAATGCTCAGATATTTAAAATCAATAATCACAAATGCCATTATCTGAAAAGTAAATGTTAACTGACAGGGTAAAAAACTACAGATAGTATATTGGCTGGGCTTCTCTGATTATTCATGTCAAAGTAAAGTAAGAGATTTTATTAGGGGGCCATGGAATTTAATCAGTGGGGACATGTTAGAATTTTCACTGAAAAAATTATAAGTAATGATTCTTTGTAGAGGACAGTAATGTGTCTCGGGAATATCTCTTTCTTAAGCTTTAATTTTTCTCATTTGAATATCTTCCTAACATGTTTATCAACCAAAGTTGTGGCAAGGATTAAATTTCTATAGTAGTTAATAAAGCTGCAAGAACAAGACTATTTTTAATTGGATTATTCCTATCTCTGTTAAGCTTTCTTCAAAATAATTAGAAAATACTGCATTCACCCAGAGGATAAAACATTCAAGCAGAAATGGCAAGATAAATATATGAGAAAAAGGGGACAAACTGCTATGTGACTTGATAAATTGTCTGGCATGTGTATTTGTATTCCATTATGTGTAAGGTATTTCAAAGGATTATGAAAACGAGATGGAATCAAGATGAGTGCTCTCGTCACAGCAAATGACTTTTTACTACAGCAGTTAATTGAACTGTTTCCCCCCAGAGAAGGTCACAGACAACATCACCTTTTGGAACTTTTAGAGAAAAGTGTTGCACTCCTGCTAAAAATTAGGAAAAACATTCTGTTACATTTAGTTTTATGAAGTTACAAAAGAAAAGTAAGCGTAATTTTAAAAATGAAGATAAACTGATGGCAAGGCTACATTCTCTTCACTTATTTTTAATAATTTTGATCATTATTCATTGTCTCAGTCAGGCAACTCTCACTGACCATGCTATTATGGAGAATACTGTAACCAGGATTAGAACCTGGAAAACTATCTTGAGGACTGAGGGTCTACAGTTATACCAATATATCCCTTAAGCAGAGAAAACATAGGCAGTAGCACCCAGTGCCACCCTTAGATCTGGGCAAGGGACAAGCCAAGGGACCATCTCACTAGGGTACTGTATCCTCCCCCTTCTAAACCATAGCTAGCACCAGAGACTCTGCAATTCCCTGACCAAATGGTGCCAACCCATATCCAAGGACTGTACCATCCCCTACCCCAGGTTCACCTTCCTGAATTTGGAACACTCTCTAGTGTGATCATCCCTAGGTTAGAGGAGTGACCAAGAAAGAGAAATTATGTGCATGAATTGAGCATGATAAAGTGTGTGGCTAGGGGAGGGAAAAGAAGGCAGGTGGGCCAGGGACCTGCTCCCCACTGTGGTCACGTCTTCACCTCTGTTCATGGTATTCTGTCCATGTGATATTCTCCTTATTCTTTTGGTAAATTCTGACTTAATCTTCAAGACTAGCATACTTAGGCATATTACTGATTTCTCAAAGAATTTATACATGTTACTATTTTTGCCCTTTTCATATGATGTTATGAAATTATGGATTTGGTGGGGTTTTTTGTTTGTTTTTTTGTTTTGGGGTTTTTTTTGGCTACCTTTCTATTTCCCCTTTTTGCTTTCTTGAATGCCGATAAATTATTTTATTCATTTTTTGTATCCCTAGTGCCTTTCCCAGTGCATGGACTAAATTATCATATGATGGGTGTTAGTGAATTCTTTTGAGTGAAATAATGATCACATATCTATTTAATCAAAATGTGAGATCCTATTCAGCTATTTAGTGGGTGACCCAAATGAATTTATTGTGTAATATCTTTGCCATTGTAAAATAGCTACTCTAAATATGTCTCCTGGAGCACTGGATTTTTGTTGATATGATATTCTGTTAAAATGGCATCTGAGAACAAGGAAAAGGAAAAAATGGCTAGAATTCAGATAAAATCCATAATTTCAAAAAGTTCTGATCAGTTGTTGAGCTCGATAAGTACTCCAATATAAGGAAGATGATTGCTAATAGAAACAAGGCAATGGTGTAATGAAAGTTTCTCTTTTATTTTACTCCATGGAGACTTCATACTTGGTAGCATGATTTGACCATACATAGTAAAAGGAAAAACTAAATTTGTTTGTGTCTTGTATGATTTTGTGCAAAGCTATGTCTTGTATTATTGCATATAATTCTATTTTTTTTTTTATTTTTAAGTTTAATTTTTGTGAGACATTGTGTTGTTTCAATACATGTATATACTAAACAATGAATCACTTAGGGTAGGTAACATAGTTTGAACCCCTTAGTCCACCCCTTCTTCTCTGCCCCATCCCAATCCCCTCCCAGACTCTGGTAACCATTATTCTCTCTACTTCTGTTAGAACCACTTTTTTTTTTTTTTGAGATTCCACATGTGAGTGAGACAATGTGGTACTGTCTTTCTGTGCCTGACCGACTTCACTTAACGTGATGGTTTCCAGTTTCATTTATGTTTCTGTAAATGATAGGATATCATGTCTTTTCATAGCTGAATAATATTATATTATATACCACAGTTTTCTTCATTCATTCATTCATTGATGGACATTTAGGTTGATTCCATTTCTTGGCTATTGTGAATAGTGTAGCGATGAACATGGGAGTGCAGGTGTCTTTTTGATATACTGATTTAATATCCTTTGGGATAGATGGACAAGGATGTCCACTTGCCCCACTCTTATCCACCATGGTACTAGAAGTCCTACCCAGAGCAATAAGGAAAGAAAAGGCAATAAAGGGCATCCGAATCGAAAAGGAAGAAGTCACACTATCCCTGTTTACAGATGACATGATCCCATACATAGAAAACCCCAAAGACTCCACCAAAAAATTGCTAGAACTGCTAAATGAATTCAGTATAGTGGCAGGATACAAAATCAACAGACAAAAACCAATAGCCTCCCTATACATCAATAAAGAAATAGCTGAAGAAGACATTGAGAAAGTAATCCCATTCATAATAGCTTCCAAAAAAATGAAATATCTAGTAATAAATTTAACCAAGGAGGTGAAAGACCTCTACAATATAAAGAATAAAACAATGGTGGAAAAATTGAAGAAGACACAAATAAATGGAAAGGTATCTCATGTTCATGGCTTGGAAGAATTAATGTCATCAAAATATCCACATTACCGAAAGCAATCTATACATTCAATGCAATCTCTATCAAAATACCAATGACATTCTTCACAGAAATAGAGCAGAAAATGATCTTAAAATCTTTGAAAACACAAAAGGCCACATATAGCTAAAGCAATCTTGAACAAAAAGAACAGAGTTGGAGGTATCACACTTCCTGACTTCAAAATATACTGTAAAGATATAGTAATG
This sequence comes from Galeopterus variegatus, assembly GCF_000696425.1. Lineage (NCBI taxonomy): Eukaryota > Metazoa > Chordata > Mammalia > Dermoptera > Cynocephalidae > Galeopterus > Galeopterus variegatus. The sequence goes on along the minus strand of NW_007727279.1, from coordinate 186,878 downwards.
AAAACAGCGTGGTGCTGGTGCAGAAAAGACAAATAGACAGATAGAACAGAATAGAGAGCCCAGGAACAAACCCCCACATTTATAGCCAACAGATTTTTGACAAAGGTGCCAAGAATATACAGTGGGGAAAGAACAGCCTCTTCAATAAATGGTGCTGGGAAAACTGGATATCCACATGCTGAAGATTGAAACTAGGCCCCTATACCGCACCATACACAAAAATCAACTCAAAATGGATCAAAGGCTTACACTTAAAACCAGAAACTATGAAATGACTAGAAGAAAAAAGGGGAAATGCTACACAAAATGGGGGTGGGCAGTGCTTTTTTGAATGAGACCATAAAGACACAGGCAACTAAAGCAAAAATACACACATAGGACTACATCAAACTGAAAAGCTTTTGCATAGCGAGGAACACTATCAACAAAGTGAGGAGACAACATACAGAATGTAAGAAAGTGATTGCAAACTACACATCAGACAAGGGGCTGATATATCCAGAATATATAAGGAACTCAAACAACTCAACAGCCAAAAAACAAATAACCCAATTAGAAAATGGATGAAGGACCCGAGTAGACATTTCTCAAAAGAAGACATACAACTGGCCAGCAGGCACATGAAAAAATGCTCAACATCACTCATCATCAGGGAAATGCAAATTAAAACCTCGATGAGGTATCATCTCACCCCAGTTAAAATGTATATTATCAACAAGACAAAATAAATAATGCTGGTGAGAATGCAGAGAAAAGGGAACCCTCCTACATTGTTTGTGGGAATGTAAATTGGTACAGCCACTGTGGAAAACAGTTTGCAGGTTCCTCAGAGAACTAAAATTTATCAATCTTATGATCTAGCTACTGCATTTGCTACTTTCAATCTAGGCTGATTCTTATCATTGTATTTGAGAAAGATGAACCTCTTAAAATGCCAAATTTTTACCTATTAATTTTACTTTTTTCCTCATAATTTAAAAGTGACTTCCATTTGTCAGTGAGGCATCTATCAAAAACATGTCCATAAATATTCTTTGCTCATTTTAAAAAATCGAGATGTGAAAGAATATTGCAATTCTTTGCAATTTCATGGAAACAATAATCAAGTTTTTTTTTTTTTCTCAGAAAGGGAGAAAGCTACTGTAAACATGCTTGTTTTTCATAGTCTGGTTTTGGTTAAATTAAACAACACAATAGATCAAATGAATATGTTGTGATATAAAGTCATCCAGTTCAATATTTCAACAATATGATAAATTTTCTCATGTACATATAAACAAAACCTGTGCCTAAACATTCAAAAGGAAATGGATATTTGAAATGACAATGATATATAAATAGATGGCAAGATCAAATGAGAGTTAACTCATCTTAATAAAATTCTCCTTTTGGCTGAAATATTCAGGTATTGAAATAGAAAATGTTTTATCAAGCTAAATTGGCCTGAGATTGCATTCGTTTGCTTTGTTTTGGTGTAGACACAGTCTATATTTGACCATTATTATAATATCCAGGAAGCTGTCATTAAGTATAAAATGGAAATTCATTCCAATCAATGTTATCTCTAAAATTCAATCTCTTGGGGAAAGAGTACCGACAGAAAAGACAACGTTAGTAGTAATTGGAAAATAAATCATGTTAGATGAGGTATGAAATGGGATAACAATCGTAACATACATACATTTATTTATCTTTTCTTTTGTAGACCCTTAGTGAGCAACTATATTCCTTTGAGGCAAAGCAGATTTTATAATAACTGGATTACATTATTGAAAAACATACATTTGGGGTTTTAATATTTCTGTTTTAAAGCAGCTCCTCATTCTGGAACAAACTTCATTGTGATTTTTCTACTTGCTGTGAGTCAAAAATTTCAGGACACTACTAGATAGAAAACAGTTAAAAGATTTTTATTTTTATTTCCTATTAAAAGAATGTGTAAACTGTATTCAGCTATTATTTATGATGCTTTCCACCATCTCCGCCTGGCAGTGGCAAATTCAATGGTCCATGAAGCTTTGGGCCCAAGCTGCTGCAGTTTTGATATGTTGGGGGCAGATGAACTGGGATCATGGTCACCATTTGCCTGAACAATTGAATATAATGTGATAGTCTATTTTTATGGTCTAAGAGTGCAGAAATAAGAGGTGAAGCAGGTGGTAAAATTCATCCACCACCACACTGTTGCTTATTGCAAAATCCTAAGAAATTTCTCAAACAAATGAATAGATCTTTTCCTAAATTGATTTAGATATAGTTAGCATAAGGTCCCTGAACTTAAAAACTTAAATCTAGGAGGTATGTACATAATATTCAACCTTCCTCAGTGCAAACTTGTACATATTTAAAAGCAAAAAAGGGAACTCTTTTTTTAGATCAATATTTGTAATTGAAAAAAATATTCTCTTTTCCTATAAGAAGGGAAAGATTATTTGGCAGAATAAGAGATTAAGGGTTTCCAGTAAATTTTCCATAGAAACACCAAACTATAAAATCAAGATTGAACCAAGATATCAACTGGATCTCTATTAACTCTGGGATAAATTTTATATCTAGGAACCATTTTCCATGTAAAAACCTTATAGAAGCTTAAATATTTAAACCATCATAAATATTAAAATCATATGTATCTAATTTATTTTGTGCATTGTGAGATACTGTAGAAGGAGAGACGAAAGATGTACTTTTAAGAACCAGACATTTTTCATGACTCCACATGATTCAAGTGAGTTATAATTAAAGAATTCTTAATAGTAAGGATAGTTCACAAAAAGGTTAAATTTATAAGACTAGATGCAGCTTGCAAAATGGGATTAACAAAGGCATTAACAAAATCCATTGTAAGAAGAAAAGGTGAGGTTTAACTGAACTAGAGAACACTTGAAATTAAATCAGCATATCTCTCTTGTGAACCTAATGAGCTTACATTATAAGTATTCTTTGATTCACTCCAGCAATCCAAAATCGCTTATGCATTCAGCTAAGCAGTAATTTTATTTGAAATTACTTTGCTTTTATATGCAGTGAATGGCCATGGCTTGTATTTTTATTTGTTTTGAATTAACAAAGATGATCTTTGTTAGATATAATAATAGAGGTTAGCACTCTAAACTTACTTTTTAAAAAGAAATTCCACATTTCTCTCTAAATAGACTGTAGAGCCTTAGCATGTGTATGTAATGCTCAGAGTCTCACCAGCTTCATCTAAGACATGTCATTAGAAAATTCATACTTCCTATGGACATCCTACCTCTACATCTTTTCTTTTTACCCACATATTTATTTTTGTAAGGGTACTTCAAAATTTCATAGAAAAATGAAATTAAAACATAATACAAATCTTTCCATGAACTTTTTTTGAAGCATCCTCATATTTATGTAGTGCCATCAGCACCCGAATAGCACTGTGATTTCTCTGATGTTCAGACCTATCTTTCTGAGATTCATGGCCAAGAGGGTATGGGAAGCTATGTAATCCTACAGGAGGTCCAATCTTGACCAACCCTTCACAGAGGACACCTAACAAACATTCGTAGTTTTGTCATGGAGAAGAAAGGTAGGTCTGTGAAACTTCCATTAAATTTCAGCAAATCATGAGAATAAATTCTAAAACGTTAGCTATTCAACGTGTCTCAGAAGGCATGGTTGCTCTCACTAGGATTTTCAAACAGATGGTGAATGGCTATTTTGTCTTAGATGTCAAAGAGATTTTCATTCTTCCACTGATGATTATACAACTGCTAAAGTCTGTTGAAGTCTAAGATTATGTTTCATAATATTTAGTCCTTCTGATTCTTGGAGAAAAAAAGCTTTGCCCTCAGTTTTTACAGAGAAAGCCTGATAAATATGGGCTGCTAGACTGTCTGTTGGAATGTATATTTGGGCTGGAGTGTATAACAGAATGCTCCTTAGGTCAAGTCTTGTGATGTAAAGACATCAGGCAGGTTGGAGAACATCAGTACTAAAATTTATTCTAGATGCTCAGTGTTGGCCAAAAGTCTTATCTTGGCCGATGTCTTGATCAACCAATCTATAAAATGAAGGGGTTGGACAACATTATTTTATTCATCAGGTATTTCTTGAATGTTCACTGTATTTCAGGTTCTGCAGATAGAAAATGTAAAGATATAATTTTCAAAGTTCTTACATTCATGTCAGTAGAACCCAGTGGGGAATGGCATTTCAAGAACGGTTTCCTGGAGGAGGTGAACTCAGAGTCAAGAAGAAGATGGGGATTGAGTCAGGGAGTGTACTGAGAATACGATGGGTATCAATCCGTCGTATGGCACAGCTGGAAAGCATTGGTGGGTGAAAGTGTGTGTGAAGGGGTTGGAGTAATGGAGAGAAATGATAAAAGTTGCCTTTGAGCTTTTGATTCCTCTGAATGTGTTTGCTACTCTATTGACTTTAAAAAATTTAACCGTGTTTCAATTTGCCACTTCATTGTGATTTCATTAAGGATAGAGACCACATTTTAATGTTCTTTTCCACTCTACCTCCCCAAACCTCCACCCTATTACCACCTTATTAGGTGATTATAATCACAGACTCTCAATAAATATGCCAATGAATAAATGCTATTGCTATTCTTTTTGCTTAAGTAAGTGTGCAAAGTTAAAATTGAAGCATAAGCCTTCAGGCAATTAAATGCCCATTGGCTTTGTGCATAAACGGGACTTGTCCTTTTGGTCTCTGCCTCACCCTGCAAAGTTTCTGTAGCTTGCCTCTACTCCCCGCAACTTCCATACCTCACATTGGTCTGCATGGAAAAGTGACATCATTTCAATATGAAACAGTCTTCACACGTGAAAAATACTATTTAATATCTGCTCAGCCTCACTGGAGGCAGAACCGGTGCACAGAGCAGCAATGTGGCAATATTTGGGGGCTTGAAAAATGAAGAATCCAAATGAAATAAAAGCAAATTGTTCAGTCTGTTTTATCAGGCAGTTCTGTGTCTTGGGGCTTTCTCTGAGAGCTCTCCACAGCTGCTTTATGTTGCTACCTCGTTTTCAGACAGAATTATTCCCCTGTTTAGTTATTGCTCAGTAAGCAGCTGGCATTAACTTCACAGAAGCCCAATAAGGGAACTATGCAGCAGTGTGGCTAAGGTAGATGTAGTACATGAGGCACAGGGTTGCCATTGAGCATTTCTGTGCCAACAACATTAATGAATGAGTGTCTTTAAATGGACACTTGACAATCAGAGGGACTTTATTCATTTCAGAGCCGAGCCAGTGAGTATGAGTATTACTCAAAAGTCAACACATACTGTGTTTTCATCCAGCACAAAGAGTAGCAAATTTTCCGTGTGCCAAGTGCAAAAGAAATCTTTCAACAGTCCTGCGTATTTGAGAACAGTCATTTTTCCTTTGGCTCCAATTCATCCCGATGGCATGAACGTGTGGTCAGGTCCAAAGAGTCTGAATAGGGTGAAGTGATTTTCTTTTTAGTGAGGAAAGGAGGAGAAAAGAGTTATTTGTCCCATCATTAGAATATATTGAGTTGGCATTAGAAAAAAGTAAAACAAATGGGCCATATGCGTGACTCCTATTAAGAAACATTTACATAATTCAACAGGGGTGGGAGGGGGAACTCACATATCAGAGGATTGTTTTTGGAGAAAAGAAAAGAATGACATTGAGATCTCTCTTTACTGGAGACTTTCAAGTAAAATATGCCTCAAGTTTACAGAAAAGTAATGGCATTTGCAAACAAACAAAAAAAAACAACCTCATTTATAATATAGTTTATCACTTCTAGGAAGTAACCTGCTACTTTTGCACATCCTCAATAAATTGTCACACTGGATGCATTTGAATTCTTACAACACAATTTCTCATTATTAATAGAGGAAGGAAATTATAGAGTATATTTTACTTGTAAGTCACTAGATATTGGTGAAGATTCCCTTGAGGGAACCTCTGTCCTCAGTATAATAACCATTCAGAGGCAGTATAGTATATGGATTATAGCATCAACTCTGAAGACATGCAAAGCTGAGTTCAAGGCCTGGCTCCAGTACTGTATCATTTCAAGTGACAGAAAACAGAATTTAAACTAGGTTAAGCAAGTAAAGGGAATTTATTTGTTCACATGATTGAAAAATTCCAGGGGAATCTGGAGTCAGGCAGAGCTGAATTCAGGGATCAAACAGTAATTTCAGGACTGAATTTCTCTTCATTTGTTAGCGTGGTCTTCTCTCCCATGCTGTGACTTTATTTGCTTGGTGAGAAATATCTATAGCTCCACATTCTCTCAGGAGCAATCACAGGGACTTTCTGCCAGGAAGATCACAGGCTTGTAGAGCAGAGCTTGAAAAACACATGACCTGAAAATTGAGGGCTATTACTGGAGCTGAGATAAATTGATTCTTGGTGACAAAAATGCTCTTTTCCTCTTCATAATAATGTACTATCTGTGTGATCATGGGTAACTTATTTAACCCACCCAAGCCTCAATTTCAACTGTAAAATGGAGATAACTATATTAAATACTTTCTAAAGTGTCAAAGGTTTAAATACCTTTTGAAAACCATTTCTAAAGCTCTTGGCAGAATGCACGACAAATAATGAGTGGGGAATAAAACTGTTGAAAAATGCTCCAGAAAGAGCGAGGAGAAGGAAAATGGGGTCGTGATCCCTGGACTTGGTCACAGGACTGATGGCTTCTCTATAGCAGAACCACATTTCTGTGACAAAAAATGCATTTGAAAGTGTGTAACTAAGTGCGTGGAATAGCTTAAACTTGCCAAAGAAAATTAGGCCAGCATTTATGAAGGGTGTAGAAGGATGATGCAGAAAGAAAGGAAAAGAAAAAAAAATGTATGTTCTTATTATATGAAAAATGCATCATTTGTTTTAATCCTTTCACCTACAGTGAAAAAGTAGACACTCAAAGACAAAAACATAGCTTCCTGCATATGCATCACTTGGATACAGAAAATTCATGAAATTTCCCTTTGTCTGGCAGGGTCTTCACCCTGATGGCTCAACAAGTACCCACAGGATTAGATGATGAGAAGGACAGAGAGAGAAGAGAGAGAGACAGAAGGGATGGAGGGAAGGAGAAAGGATAAAACAGAGATACGTGCGTTATGCATTACTCCACACTGGCAAGTAAGGAAGGGTTCCTGATATTCTTGGAAACATGCTAATAATCTTATTCTGACTTCCTTGTAAGCAATGTGGATAACCAGGAGGGCAACAAGAGATAATTGCTCTGATGAGGGACATAGCTGAAGATGGAAAACTGATTCTGAAAACTCTTTTTCTAATAGTCCTGTCAGGCCAGAACTCAAGGCAGATTTTCTGGTGACAGAGTAGACTATGAGGATAAAATGTAGCCGTTCCCCTGTTACTTCAGCTGTACTCATATGGTAAAGACAGTAGAGAGTACAACAGATGAATCGATTAATTTGCTGTGATAGGCTTGGCAATTGTCTTCTTTTTCATTTCTGTCTCAGAGTCCTATCAGGCATGAACTGCATTTTTATGGAATGACATTCAATATACAAGTATGTTTTTTGACACTGGGTTATTTCAATTCATTAGCACACTGTCTTAGTCTGTTTGGGCTGTTATAACAAAAATAACATAGACTGGGTGGCTAATAAACAATAGAAATGTATTACAGTTCTGGAGGCTGAAGAAGTCAAATCAAGGCAATGGCAGATTTGGTGTCTGGTGAGGACCTGCTTACTGGTTTCTGTATATGTGACCCAACGTGGCAGAAAGAACTAGGGAGTTCTATGGGGAGTTCTGTTGTAAGGGTTCTAATACCACTTATGAGGGCTCTGTCTTCATGACCTAATCATCTCCCAAAGGCCCCACCTTTTTATATGATCACACATTAGGGGATTAGGTTTCAGCATATGAATTTGGGGGGAATATAAACATTAAGCCCATTGTACTGTTATGATTATATATGCACTAACTTGGAATTGATAATTATCAAGAATAACTTAGCATATTATATTGAAGATGTCCATGTAATTGCATTTTCAGAGGAAGAAATACAAGAAAAGGTAGTTAAGAACTGTAGTTATCCGTATGCAAATGAAGACTGGTTAATAAACCTACATAAAATTCAAAGTCTGGTTCAGAATGTGAAATTTGGGGGAATTACAAGGGATGGAGCAGCCAGCAAATACATTTAGACTCTTACTAACTGTAATAGTTGATTTGGAGTGTCAACTTGACTGGCTTAATGGACACTGAGATAGCCGGTAAAGCATTAATTATTCTCAGTGTCCAGTAGGCACCGAGCCTGTCCTTTTGCTGCTGAAAAAGAAACTCAGGTGGTTTGGAATTTGATTAGAATGATTGGGATGCCCCAGGTATGTCTGTGAGGGTGTTTCCAGAGGAAGTTGTTATTTGAGTCCATGAACTGAGTGGGGAAGATCTGTCCTCAATGTGGGTGGGCACCATCTAATCAGCTGGAGGTTCAGATGGAGCAAAGAGGCAGAGGAAGGGTGAACTCTTGCTCTCTTTTCCAGAGCCGTGGCACCATCCTCCTGCCCTTGGACTTTAGAACTCTAGGTTCTCCAGTCTTTGGACTCTTGGACTCACATAAGTGCACCCCGGCCTTTGGCCCTACACTGAGAGGTCACCATCAGCTTCCTTGGTTCTGAGGCCCTTGGGCTTGAACTGAACCAGGCTACCAGCTTCCCTGGTTCTCAGCTTACGGATGGCCTATAATCGAACTTCTAATAATCTAATGACCTAATTCCCCTAATAAATCCCTTCTCATTCCTCTATCTCTTTCTCTTTCTCTCTCTCATTCTTGTTTCTTGCACTTAATGTGTGGTCCAAGATGCCAGAGTATTTTTCTCAGTGTTTTTATTCCACCCTCAGCTTTCAGTAGTTCCTTAATATCTGTGCCACTGAGAGGGCATTTCCTCCTTCTTCCATTATTAATAGACTGCTGAGCTCATGATGGTGCAGCAAGGACTTGTTCAGCTTTCCTACTATGTAGGGCTTGTGATCCTGGGCCTTGGATAGGGGGCCTTTTAAGCACTCCTGACCCTCCTCTGCTTGGCAGTCAGACTCTGCCTGTATCTATGTGGGGTGTTGGGCAGGAGAGTTTCCTACTCTTCCTGCAGTTGTAGCCAACTTCTATTTTGTGTTGACATAGAAACCTGGGTCCATGTGATTTTCCTGCTCCTCCCCTGGGGTAGAGGGTTTTTGCGCCTACCAGTCCCTAGAAGCAGTGGATCTTTATCTGAGTTCTGGGGTTGAGAGGATTTGAATCTCCTCCCAAGACCTTTGTGCTCTTATTTTATATGAAAAAAGGAGTTGGTGTTTCATGCTTGACCCAAGCAGCAGTCAATAACCATTAGTGCATCTGCATCACAGATGGGAGGCACTTTCCAACCGCTTGCTTTTTTTCAGGCACTGGGTGGGGGCCTATGAAAAAGAGCTTTCTAGTGAACATGACCTCACCTTCTGATTAGAGCTCTGTTATTCTGAACTTATTTGCTAGCCCTGGTTAATTGGCCTACTTATTGCATAGTTGTAAAGTATGGCTATAGTCTGTTGCAGGGGATATAACCATTGCCCTGAATGCAAGGGAAATCTAGGAGAAGAGCATTTTTCACAACCTTGAGCTCAAGGAGGCTTACTCAACATTAATACTGTTTATGATGTCAATTTTCTAAGTTTTCAGCAGCATAGCCCTTTTTTTAAATAAGAAATGTTAAGGGGATCCCCCAAAATAAGAGGAAAATGCAGAATTTTTAAAATATGATTTTGTGATATAGGATTAAATGTATATTTACTTTTTAGAAAGTAAATAAAAATGATAAATTTAGTTTTTGATGAACAGAGGTGTTTGGAATTTGGAGTCTTGGGCCATGGTTAAATCTAATATGTGTGTCCAAATCTCATTTACATGGACAAGTAAATGGTTACTGTAAAATATTTTTCGTAGTTTGTCTTGAAATGTTAGGGTATTCTTTGGTTAAACAGAATTGGCAAGAAAAGATTTTCTCCTTGAAAACTCCTGCATAAATATGAAGAAATTTGACATAAAATTAGCATGCTGATCATCTTTAACATGCTAAACTATGCTAAATAACACATTTGTATTTTTAAATAAATTTTTAACAGGATAAAGGTTCTTAGCAAAATTTGAATTATATTTTGAGAAGTCGTGAACTACCACTGGAAACCTAAGCTCCACCTGAATCATTAAAGAAAGAATTACACACAAAAATATTGAAATAAATAGCATCCATATAATTTGTGATTAATCTCATGGGGAAAAATATACTAGTTCTTACTGTCGGCCAGATTTCTTTTTCTTTTTTTGGTTTTCAAACTTAATTTTTATACCATATAATGTGTTTTTATTAAAGTTTAAATTTTATTTTTAATTGGCAAATAATAAAATAAATTGATAAAATTATATGTATTTTATATATTTTACAAAGTAAAATGATTAAGTCAGATTAATTAACAAATTCATCACCTCACTTTTTTTGTGTGTGTGAAAACATTTGAAATCTACTCTTTTAGTACTTTGAAGTATCAGTGCATTATTATTTATTATAGTCACCATTCTGTGCAGTAGATCGCTAAAGCTTATTCCTTGTGTCTAACCTTGCGCCCGCTGATCAACATCTCCCCTTTCCGCATCCACTTCCTTCCTCCAGCCTCTGGCAATCATCATTCCACTATCTACTTCTATGAGTTCAACTTACTTAGATTCTGTATATAAGTGAGATCATGCCGTGTTTGTCTTTCTGTGGCTTGTTTATTTTACAAAGCATAATGTCCTCCAGGTTCATCTATGTTGTCACAAGAGACAAAAATTCCCCCCTTTTAAAGGCAGAATAGTATTCCATTGTTTATGTCTAGCACATTTTCTTCACCCATTCATCTGATGCTGACCACCTAGGTTGCTTCCATATCTCAGCTATTGTGAATAATGCTGCAATGAACATGGAAGTGCAGATATCTCTTCATCAGCCAGGTAATTTAAATAAGCCTCAATACCTGGTTTGCTCTCAATTTTCCTTTACCTAAATACATTAGTTCCTATTTTAGGAAATTCAAAAGAGGCTTTCCAAGTAATTTAGCTTCATAATACCAACTAAAATAATTATCTCTTCAGAGACTGAGTCATTCAATCACTTTGATGAGCGCATACAAGATTTTTTTGGTACAATTAAATTTATCTAAAGCTGGTTTTTTTTGGAAACAACTATCATAATGAGAAAAATAATCTTTTTTTTTTTTGTGTGTGTGTGTGGAATCAAAACCATGCAAGATATGACAAGGCAAAGCTTTAAAATGATCGTGTTGGTACCTAGGACATTTCTACTTCAATAACAGTCAGCCTTGTCCACAGGAGATTATATTTTAGTTTTCCAAACTCAGTGCTGTGAATTCAACCTTTACCAAAATAAGAATGTTTTAATCCCTCCATGATACAACTGGCTAGAGATTTAGGCACCTTTCAAGTATAAAGTGATTAGTATTCAAACATTTTTGCTTTCCAACAAAAGCGTCTGGACAAATTGATCTGTAAATTGAACAAACTATCAGTCCCATCTCATTATTAAAGAACAGCATTTTGGCAATTTCTCTGCCAGATCCTTTGTTTTAATAAAAAATGGCTTACAATTTGTGATAGATGGAGTCCACCGGATTGTTTGCAATGCTTTCATCAGGTCCTTTGTGTCTCTTGTAGACCAGCTGAACCTCATTTCCCTTCCATTTTGGATTATACATTTGGAGCACCATGTAATCGCCTTGGCTATATGAGCAGGAGCAGAATGGTTCCAGAACTGTTCCAACCATTGCTTTCGGCTTTAATTCACTTTCATTAGTCTTTGATTGTGTTGACAAGACCCAGCTGTGAGTTTGATTGTTAATGCTTCTCTACAGTCTTGGTGCTTATGACACCATTAGAGCAAGAGAAATCAGGACTTGTATTTTAACTAAACAGATTATAATTTAAAGTGATTTTAAATTACCTAATAATAGCATGGTGCCACTTTTAGATCAATCAAAAGATGACACTTCTGCTATAGCAAATAAAAAGGAGAAAAACTTTGTATATGCTAACATGATTTTGCTCATGGACCAATGGGAGCTGTATGATTTGAAAGTCACTGACATAAAACTAGGATTACACAGAAAGGATTCCCCTTGTTAGACATTTAAGCAGCGAGTATTAAACAAAATCTGTAAAAAATCTTATCACTCAATTACCTCAATGTTCATTTTTAGTTTAACTCATTCTGTTAGACTTATGGGGAGATCATATTGATGGCCACCAGAAGTTCCTGAAAGAATTACTGATGATTTTTTTCTAGTTTTGGTAAATAAAACTTTAGGACAAAACTTTTTTTAAAAACCATTTTTGGGAAACTGTGATGGCTTTGTAATGTGTCGCTTGGTTAGGGTGAACTTCGTTACCCAGAATTCCCTTTCTTGTATGTTTCCAATTAGGGTGAGCCATAAAGGAGATTCTTGCATGATTTGGAAGACCTAGGGAAGGAAGCAGACATTTTGTGGCTGACCCACATTGTTGCTGCTCTGCTGACTCATTTCAATGACACAAAGAAGCATCTGGATCTGCAGTTGCTCCACCTTCTCTGGATTCATCTTCACTTTTTCTGACTCTTGGGCCAGGCGTGTGTTTAGCTTAGAGGTAAAGGCTTCTGCAGGATACCCTTTTCATTGAGGTCAGAGGTGATAAGAATGGATGTTAGTTTCAGTTCATCCTTGTGGGATTTCAGACATATGCTCATGGGATTCCAGCTCATGCTTATCTTCCCTTCCTGATGGGCTGCCTGTAGACTTCAAGCTCCGGAAGTAGAGACACAGCTTTAAAAAGACTGCTTAACAAGTCATGATTGTTGTGTGAGCCAATTACAGCATCAAATACGTGTATGTACATGAATGTATGTGTACATAAAATATATCTTACTAGTTCTGCTTCTCTGGTTGAACCCTGAGTGACATAGAATTCTTAATCAAGCACTGGGCCTAGTTGAAGAAAATAGAATGAGTTCTACATTTTTTGTAGAAGGTATTGAGATTTTGTGCCCAAAGAAGGAGAGATGGCTGTGTTTGGAACAGAAATAGAAGGTAAGGAACTATGACATTGTAGATGGTAAAAAGTATGTGAAATCAATATACAAATCCTTCTGCTTTTGTTTTTTTTTTGCATGCTATTTGTGTCTTTCATCTTGGGAGAACTCAACATACTTACTAACAAGAGTTGTATAGTTTAAATTTATCTTCACTTCCTTTTCTCACACCCAATAAAATTCTATTTCTGTAGTTAAAATATCATAACTTGATAGCCAATACAGTTATTACCTAGTTACATAAATATGTTACCTCCAAAGAAATTAGAATTATCATAATTAGTATGATGATTACAGTTTATACTCTATCAATTAAGTGCTAGAAGAAAATGGACCAATATCTTCACAGCTTTGAGAGAAAATAATTTTGAGTCTAGAATTCTATACATAGCCAAACTTTTAATCAAGTACAAGAGAAAAGTGAAATCATTTTCAAGCAAAGAAGAACTCAAAAAGTTTTTCTCCCATACCTGCTTTCTGAGAAAATTAAGAATGTACTCTATAAAAATAAAAGAAATCCAAGAAAGAAGATGCACGGAATCCAAGAAACAGAGCAGCTCAACCATCAGAGCAAGTGGAATAAATCTGAGGAAGACAGCTGGGCAGTAAACCTAAAAAATTACTAGTCTGAAAAGGATGGGGGAGTTCTTAAAATTTCAAGAAGAACATCCTTAGGAAGAAAGTATACTCACTACAACAAATAACATGAAGATGGTGAACAATCTTAGGGATAAAATTAGTTCTTGTCCTCTTCTTTTCATCAAGAAAAAAAGAAGGGTTAACACAAACTCCAGGGGTGAAGAGTGGGGAGAGTTGTACAAGGAATCAATGACTAAAAGTTATTGTGAGTAATTTTGTGCTAGAAAATGATATGTACAGGAGACAGGTATTATGCTTGTTGACTCTCTAGAACTTTCTAAACATCTCTTCTGTGCTGCAGAGTTTTTGTCTCTGACCCCAAGGCAGAAACCCCAAACTCACTTCTCCAGCTTCCCTTTCAGTCATATGTGTGACCCAGGCTGTGCCATTCAAATGTTCCCTTATAAGATCTTGATTCGAAAGTAGATGATGTACAGAAGCAAGTACCATTCTGACAAGGGCTTGGCAGAAATATCCAGCTTTCAGTGAGAGAAGAGGTAGGAGTTTAAACATGAAGGGCTCAGAATACACAGATATGCTCTAGTGACTGTGTCCTTGTATGGTGGCAGTGGGTCTTCAATGGATTGCTTCCATGTTGTCAATGTTGCTCCTTATGTTGTACTCAACCCTAGTTGTCTGGCCCAGATATAGAGTCTGTAAATGCATTTTTAAAATTTAAACTACCTAGAAATAGGTTGTGTCATTTGAAATTTTTAAAATTGACTAACAGTAATTGGAATCAATAGTGGTTGCAGAAAACAGGATTTGAAATAAATGAGCGTTAACAGTTAGTTATCTGACACTAGTGAAAATCTCACTAGTGTTTGGGGATGCAACTCTGGCAACCTGTAACTGTAAGCGATGAAACAGTTGAATTATCTACGGATTATTTTCTATGATAAAGTATAAACTAAGGGTGTGGCTTCTGAGATCTTGTAGTCACTGACCAAGACCAACAGGAAGGACATAAGACTCCTTCTCTCTATATTAGAGAGCTTAAAAAAATAGATTGGCAAGCTGAGTGTCCTAAATCCCTGGTTCAAATCATGGTAAAAGGACCAAGTACTTTCTATGACTTTACTAAAAAGCTTTCTTTTTTTTTTTCCTTTTTGTCTTTTTTACTGACCGGTAACGGGATCGCAACCCTCGGTGTTGCGCCCGCACCGCGCTCAGCCAGTGAGTGGGAACCGGTCTCCACATGGGATCCGAACCCTCGGCGGGAGCCGCCACACTCTCAAGCGGCGCACTCTCCAGTGCGCCACCGGGCTGGCCCCTAAAAAGCTTTCTAATCTCTTGCTTTCACACTGCTGAAATAACTAAAAAATCAATTATAGCTTTTTTTTTTTTGTCTTTTTCGTGACTGGTAAGGGGATCGCAACCCTTGGCTTGGTGTCGCCCGCACCGCGCTCAGCCAGTGAGCGCACCGGTCAGTCCTATATAGGATCTGAACCCATGGCGGAAGCGCCTCTGCGCTCCCAGCACTGCACTCTCCTGAGTGCGCCATGGGGCCGGCCCTCAATTATAGTTTTGATTTTGTAAATTGATGAATTATATAATTTTAATTTGGAGTATCATCTGGGCCCTTATGAGACGATTAGAATAGTGGTTGGAGGGCCGGCCCGGTGGCACACTGGAGAGTGCGCCGCTTGGGAGTGTGGCGGCGCTCCCGCCGAGGGTTCGGATCCCATGTGGAGACTGGTTCCCGCTCACTGGCTGAGCGTGGTGTGGGCGCAACACCGAGGGTTGCGATCCTGTTGCCGGTCCCTGGTACGGGCGCAACACCAAGGGTTGTGATCCCGTTGCCGGTCAGTAAAAAAAGACAAAAAAAGGAAAAAAAAAAAAAAAAAGAACAGTGGTTGGAAAAGAGAGGGTACTCTGAGAATTAGAATGGAGACATGTAAGTGTATTGGGATGACTCAGAGAACCCCAAACTTCAAGCCAATTCAGCCATCTTGACAAACTGGTAACCGTTCTTTTCTGTCAGAGGAGACTGTTCCTTCCTGATGTAATTGTCCACTGCTTCCTTCCTTCTCTTTCCATTGTTCTTTCTGGAGCTTAAGGTCATGGTTGCCTTGGGTTGAATGTCTACCCAAAACTTAATCTCCACTGTAACTGTTGAGGATGGGAAATCCTATTATGGTAATTGAAAGACAGAGCCTTGAAGAGTTGATTAAGTTGATGGTTTAATGGTGGTCATGGGTGTGGTTCTGAGGGCTTTAAAAGAAGAGAAGCTATCTCTCTCTATCCTACACCATTTTCTCTCATGTGAGACCCTGCATTGCTGTAAAGCCATCACCAAAGAAGACCCTCACCAGATGTGTTCCCTGGACTTTGGACTTCCCAGCCTCCAAAACTGTAAGCAACACATTTTGTTTCATAAAAATTACCCAGTTCCAGGTTAAAAGCAACAGAAATGGACTAATACATGGCTAACAAACCCATTATCTCAGGAGCTCACTGTCTCAGTCAACCATTTGCAATAGGCTCCTAATTTTGAGTGTTTAAAATATGATATAGGGAAAAATGGAACAAATAAATGCTATAATATCACTGTAAGTCAGGCAAGAGTGGGAAAAAAAAAAAAAAAAAAGGAAGGGATGCTCCCTGGCAGATAAAAAATGTAGAGTATAATTAGAATAAATATAATATCAATAAACATAATTGATAATATTTTAAAGCCATCAATAAGATGGCTGAGACTCAAATTTTATAAAAAATATAATCTAAATCCACTTACATCTTTTTTTGCAAGAATACCCTAAATAAAATGTTGTAAAGGTGGTTCAAAACAAAGTGATACAAAAATAAATCAGTCATAAGCAAATAAAATAAAATCTGTAATGGTAATAATTATAGCAGATAAAATAGAATTCAAGGTGGCAAGCCTTAAGTACAGCAGATTTTATATTGATTAAAAAACAATTTTTGAAGAGGAAAAATGAGTCATAACTACACCCTCTGCATCTGAGAATGGTACCTGATGAGGTCCTCTGTGGACTCCGTGGAAAGCCATCATCTGAATGTGCCATGATGCAAACTTTCCACAGCTTGCTCTCACTGCTCTGTAGTCAACGCTGTTCTTCCTGCCATTTGTCAAACAAAGCCAAACGTACTGCTGTTTTAGGGCCTTTACACCCAGTTTCCTGTCTGGAGTTTTCTTACCCCATCTATCTTGTGACCTTATTTAAGTCAATAATCAAATGTCACCCATCAGAGAAAGTTGTTTCTGAACACTCTGTATCATAGAGCAGCCTGTCCATCCCTCATCCTTACCCTGCTTTCATTGTTTTTTACTCTATATCATAACCTGACACTATATGTTTATTTATTTGTCCATTTGTCTGTCTTACCCCACTAGGAATGATGCCTTATGAAGGAAGGGAGTTTGTTTTTTTGGTCAATTCTTTATCCCCATCATTAGAAGATGAACTGAGAAGCTCAAGTGTGTCAGCTATAAAATTTTCTTTCACTAAAGAATTGTGAAGAAAAATCACACAGATGAAAAGGAATATGTTTGAAGCCAGCCAGTCATTTGACAAAAACCAAAGCTTTTTTCTGATTGTACTGATTTCAGCCACGCCAATAAATGGTTAGAAACATTAAGCAAATTCTTTAAAAAATGTAAATAGAAATATACCAATCCAAATTTAAGAGAGATCTGAAAATACTTCCTTTAGTAGATTTGAAAAAATAATAGGTGCTATAACAAATACCTAAAGATGTGAACGTGGCTTTGGAATTTGGTTATATGCAGAGACTGGGAGAGTTTTGAAGCACTTCGTAGAAAAAACCAAGAGTGTCTTGAGAAGACTGTCAGTAAAGGTGTGAATGTTAAAGGCGCTTCTTGTCAAGGTCTAACATAGAAATGAGGAGCATGTTATCAGAAACTTGAGGAAAGCGACCCTATTTATAAAGTGACAAACAACATATCTGAATTGTGTTGTGTGGAAAGAAGATGAATGTGGAGATTGCCAAGGAAAGTGCTGAAGGTGTGGCCTGGTTTTCCTCACTGTTTATAGTAAAATGTGAGAGGAGAGAGATAAATTGAAGAAGGAATTGTTAAGCAAAAAGGAACTAGAACTTGAAGACTTGGAAAATTCTCAGCTTATACATATTGTAAAAAGTGAGAAAGCGTATTCTGTGAGAACATCAAGGGTGCATTTATTTGCTAGACATTAGGTATGTGATTCATAGATCCAATCAGCAGGAAAGATCTGTGGAGGATCCTCTTATCTGATGGATTGGACTGCCATATATTGCATGGGAGGCCAACAAGGTTTTTGGACTAAAAGGAACAGAGATAGGATAAAAGGAAAGAAGGCTGTCAGACTTCTAGGATTTTACAGAGAGGAAATGGGCCAATAGAGCTAACATGAATTATATTTCAAGAAAAGAGAACAACAACCTGGAAGGTGGTTCAGAGGTTGGCAGGACTGCCACTGCCACCAAGACCAGAGGGCACAGGCCTGTGTATGGGGCCATCTCCCCCTTTGTTCCAGAGGAGAGGGTCATCTCTTTGGTTGCAGAGGGATTGGCCCCCAATGCCCAGGGGTGAGGGGGTGAGATTGCCCACATGTGGCCTGGAGGGTGGGGTTGCCAACCCCGTGGGTGTGGAAGACAGCATGAAGCTAAAGGGGATTATTCTCAAAGCTTAAACATCTAATGGAACTCACCCTGCCAGGTTTCAGACTTGCTTGGAACTTGTGACCTTTTTCTTCCTTCTGATTCTTCCTTTCTGAGTAAGAATATCTATTCTGTGCCTTTCACACCATTCTATTTCAGAAGCATATAACTTGTCTGGTTTCACAAGTTCACAGCTTGAGAGGGATTTTGTCTTCAGATATATTATGCCTCAAGTCTCACTCATATCTGATTTTGATGATATTTAAATAAGATTTTGGACTTAGAATTGATGCTGGAACTCTAAAACTTTCAGGGATGTTGGGATGGTGTGAATATATTTTGCATGCGAAGGACATGAATTTGGGGGACTAGAGGATGAAGTGTTATAGATTAAATTATATTCCCCCCCAAATTTGCATGTTAAAGTCCTGACCCCCAGGAACTTAAAATGTGATCTTATTTGGAAATAGAATCTTTGCAGAAGTAATCGAGTTAACGGGAGGTATTAGGATGGGCACAAATTCAATATGACTGGTGTCCATATAAAAAGGGGAAATTTAGACATAAATATAGACAAATATGTACAGAAGGAAGACAACATGAAGATACGAAGTTATTTCAAAAAGTTCATGGAAAGATTTGTATTAATTGTATTTTTCCATGAACTTTTTGATGTACCTTGTACAGGGAGAAGACCAGTGAATATGAAGATAGCCATCTTCAAGCCAGTGAGAGAGGCCTGGAACAGACCCTTCCCTCACAGCCCTCCGAAGGAACCAACCTATCAGCATCTTAATTTCAGACTTCTAGCCTCCAGAACTTTAAGACAACAAATTTCTGTTACTAAAACTACCCAGTTTGTGATACTTTGTTGCCAAAAAGACAATATGTCACTTAGACTTAATGAACACAATGAACTCTTTATGCTCTTTGCTTTTCTGATTTCTGTTAAAATAGTCAGATTAATCAAATCTTTGATGAGTTATATGTGGTATAGTAATCAAACTAATATCCTCACCACTTTGGTTAGTACTTTTTTAAAACTTTGTTGAAAGATTTAGTGTTCTCTTCCTGTGAGTAACATCTGACATCCTAAAACCAGTATTTGAGTTTTCTTAAATTTATTACTTTAAAAAGTATTTAATAGAAATTTTAGTATGCCACCTAAATAATAAACTCACCAATCTCATCAACATCTCTAAAATGAGGAATAAAACAGGATAAATGATAAAATGTCAGCTAGTTGTACTACTTAATTAGAACTTGATTTGTCATTATGTCTATTAGATCATTTATAAAGACTTCTGAAAACAATAGGCTCCAATTTGTTAGTTTAATTTTCTTTTCTGGAAAAATTTTTTTAACTAAATAAAATTTATCTCAGGATTCTAACCTTTTATTCTATATTCTTTCTCTTTTTTTTGTGGGCATTGTAAAGTAGAGGGTTTCAAATTACCCAGTATAGTTAGTCAGCTGCTCCACCTTCAAATAAAATCAGCTCTCCAGTCTTGTTTGTAAGATCACGTACCTTCAATTTACAGCACATAGGATCTTTCTAAACATCAAAAAGTATAAATATCTCCTATATTTATAGAACATATAGGAACAGATATTACCTGATTAAATCTTTTCAATTTAGGTCTATTTCAGAAAATTCCAACAGATTTTACCACTTGTTTTACACGATATGATGTTTTCTCGAAACAGCTATTTTATTTTCAGGGAATGAAATAAATTTCTTTACTTATTATCTCCCAGGAAAAATTCTATTTTATGCATGAAGTGAATGGATTATTATTTTCTTATTTTCATGTGACATAGAATCAAAGTTCCTAAAGGTGATATATTCTCGTATGCTACATGTTAATCTAATGTCACTCATAAGTTATAACCCAATAATGGCATCCTCAATAAGTCAGTGTTCGGTTCAGGGAATAGAAGGCATTTGAGGTACTTAAGAAGGAAGAAGTTTAATATAAGAAATTACAATATTGTCAAAAGACACCCAAAAGACTCCTGGAATTATAAAATCTGACCACAGTGCATCCACCTCTAAGGTCAACTAGCAAGCCAGAAGCTATTTTTTCAAAGAAGAATAGTATTTTCTGAGGATAGCATGACTTAGATCCAAAATTAAAGGGGACTGCTCTGTAATTCTCCTATTAAAGATTTCCAGATCTTTTATACAATGTCCTGATCTACCCCAGAAACATCGAGGGCGACTACATCCACTTGGTCACGAAGATGCACAGCATATCTGCTTGACTTGCAGCTGAAGCCAGCTAGTTTGGGCCCTATTCTAAGCCAGTGGCCTTATGGGTTACTCAGTAAATGGTCAGAGAAGTACACTTAAATGTGGTGTATGCTGCATCCAAAATTCGGAAATGCCCAGCAACATTATTGGGTCATGGAATACAGCCAATTGTCTTTCAGTGTGAAATGGATATATTGATATGTGCTTGTCCATTTAACTGAGGTAGCAGGAACCTAAATTTTCACTGGGTTACCTTCTATATTCTGATACACTAGTATCTTTCTAAAACAACTACGGTATCAAACATTTCTTGCCGACCAGGTCCAAATGGCATTCTGTCATTAACATTGGAAACATCATTGTGATGTTGTGTAGTATGGTGAGAAAATGAAACTTTTATTGATTAAATTTATACCTGAGGTAAATCAGTGGAGGTGGTCTAGCTCTGCTTCTAGATCATGAAAACAGACTGTTTGGTGTGCTCCAGTAAAGAGACAGCACCTGGATAAATAGTTGAAATGTTAGTCATCACCTGATTATGCGTCTAGTAATCTACTACATAGTGGTGGCACTAATTAATTCCCTCAAGGATATGCTAATAGCTTTTCCTTGACTATTTTGGAAGAGAGAGGCAGTTCTTGGGCTTCTGCTTGGTCCTTCCTACCATAATAATACTTTTTCCAGTTACTAAGAATATTTTTCAACTCTACATGCATAACAGAGGAAATAATGAGAACGATAATTCCTAGCCTCATAAAGCCACCATGAGATAAAGTTTCACCAAATCTCCATTTATCATATGACCTTCATAAGCCCCCATTCATATGTGAGGACCACAGTGGAACACTGTATCTCCAGAACATTGTGTACTTTGTGTGATGGACTAAGAGCACTAATAGCCAAAAATGCTTCATTATTCTTTCTCTAAGGTACAAGCACCATGGAAATAGTTATAGACTCCTTTGAAAAAGACTATAAGGAAGGTTTAAAATACATACTTTAAGCATGATCGCATGGGACTTCCTCAAGAATATTTGTCTATCACTTTATTCAAGTATTTCTTGATCTAAACTGACTCAGGTCTGAGATTTGGGTGAGAGCTATAACTCACTATTGTGATGGCTTTAATTATGACTCTACTAATCACACTCAAACTGGTTATACTAAATGATAGAGCCTTAGTCATTTTTTCATCTGAACAAGTACAGAGAGGCAATTGCACATGATAAATTTAATCTTAAATATTCCTGTTTCTCAAGTGTTTTAATACCTGTTTGTGTTATGCCAAAAAAAAAATTCTGGCATCTCAATCACTTTTAAATCCAGGTTTTAGTCAACAGAGCAAAGAACTTTCCCCAGCTTCTCAAATCAAACACTAGACCTAAAATCTGTGGAAATAGAAACATCTGGGTCTATCTGTAGTTTTTTTTTTTCTTCTATGGTCAAGCATCATTAGAAACTATTACATTAATATTTCTCTGTTCTTTAACGATATAATTTAGCCCAAATTTGTACTTCTTGGGTATTTAAGTCTTCCTCCCCCCTTCTTAGATTTCTTTCCTGGAGCATGGTGGGATTTGATGCTAAATAAACATCTAGAGAAATGTTGTATCATGATAATTGGACAGAAGAGAAGAAGCTGTATCTACTGAGAAAGCAGACTCAATGGAATTTGAAGGTTAAGGGTTTTAAGATTTATTTGATTTACCCAAATTCTAATCTTCAGTTGTCCTACTCTTTACAAATTAATACCCTGGTATTCACTAGTGAAATTGTGAGCTCAATTTGTAATATAGCAACTAGCAATATTGGGCTTTTCATTATATTTTACATCATATCAACCCTATAGCCAAAAGAAAAATAACATTTTTAAGGAAAATCATGAATTTTCCCTTCTGACTTGGGTTGATAAAAGAATTTAAATCCAAGTTTGACATATCTATCTTCAGCGTCTCCATGCAGCCAGGAGCAGCAAGTCTACATGAACGTTCTCATATACCTTAGTCCCACCATAATTTTCTCTTGTTGTAATTACTCAATCCATTAGAACTTTGCTTTTAGTAGCCGTTTCAGTACAGATGACAATAAGTTATACATTTCAAGGTACTGTTTTGCCAACATATGGCACAGACTACTAGTGTTCTTATTTCTCGTTTTAATGGCAACATCACTGCCTTCAAGACTAAATAAGTTAGATAAAGGATCCCAGATTCCCATTATTGTATGTCTGTTGCATGAAACCTGTTTTGGCTCCAAATACTCTTATCAGCAAGCTCTCTGCATAAAATGGAAATTATTCTAAGTATTTCCTGTAGATTGGATGTCCCACCAACACCATTGAGGCTTAATCCCCACTGTAACTGTTGAGGGTAGGAAATCCTACTATGGTATTTGAGAGGTGGGGACTTGAAGAGGTGATTAGATTGTAGGATGGTGCCATAGTGAATGGATTAATAATGGAGGTCAGGGACATGGTTCTGAGGTCTTCAAAAGAAGAGCACATGAGAGGTTATTCTCTGTCTGCTCTACCATTTTCTGCCACATGAGACTCTCAGGTCACTGTTGCCACCACCAAGACCCTCACTACTTGTGCTCCTTGGACTTTGGACTTCCTGGTCTCCAAAACTATAAGCAATAAATTTCATTTTCTTACAAATTTCCCAGTTCCATGTATTTTGTTATAAACAACAGAAATGGACTAATATGGAAAATATAAGCAGGAATGGGGTGTAACTAGGTCCTTAAAAACTTATTGGAAAGCTGGGAAAAAAATGGAGTCTAAGATTGGCCTCTAAGTATGACGTTCAGAGCAATTTAGAAGTGACCCACTAAAAAAGATACTGTTTCTTAGACCGCCACTGAAACTATTGAGTTCAACACACCTCCAGAATATGATTTAGGCATTGGAAGCTAGAGTCAAAGCTTCAGTATCTCTGTTTACACATGCTCAACTACCTCTTGACAAACACAAAGGTGAAGAAAAAAGAATGGAAAGCAAGTGTAGAAAAATCTCGTGCTTCCATAATTTTATCAGCAAAACAGACAATAGGAAGAATAAGATAAGCTCTGCCTGTGTGCACTTATATCTTCCCAACTTAATGTGAAGGATTTTCAAAAAATTCATGGAAAGATTTGTATTATCTTCCAATTCCATTTTTACACAAATCTTTTGAAGTATTCTTGTATATACAAAATTTAATTTCCGTAGAACTGTAGCTGTAAAAGAGTCTGGAAAATGTAGATTTTAGATTTTTGAGCTCTGAAGTAGAGGAATGTTCTCTAGAAAACAGTTGAAATGGTGGTTAAGTAAACCAATCCATAGTATCTAATACATGTCTTCCTATACAAATCTGGAACATAATTAAATTATGTCTATAGAAAGATAATGTAATGTTAATGTAAACAGAGAAGGGTTTGCTTAAAAATGTATCAGTGTATACCTAGCATTAGAGCTCCAAAATGCATGAAACAAATACTGAAAGAATTGGAGAAAGAAATAAGCAATTTAACAATAATAGTTTGAGAATACAATACTCCACTTTCAATAATGAATAGAACAACTAGGCAAAAGTCAACAAGGAAGTAGAAGACAGACACCTATATAACATACTGCCCCAAAACAACAGAATATATATTCTTCTCAAGTGCACCTGGAACATTCTATAGGAGAGACTATATGATAATACTTGAAACAAGCCTATACAAATTTAAAAGAATTGAAATCATAGAAAGAATGCTTTCTGACCACAATGGCTTTAAATTAGAAACCAATAGTGGAAAGAAATTTGGGAAACTCACAACTGGTGGAAATTAAACAACATACTGCTACCTAACCCATGGGCCAAATAAGAAGTTACGAAGAAAGATAGAAAATATTTTCAAAGGGTAATTAAAAGGAAAATGAAGGCACAATGTAGCAAAACTTATGGGATGCAGATAAAGCAGTGCTTAGAAAGAATTTAATCTATAGACATGTATATTTTTAAAAGGATAAAGTTATCAAATTAATGACCTAGCCTACCATATTAAAACACTGGAGCACACTAACCCTAAAGCAAGCATAAAATAAAATATTAAATATTAGAGCATAAATTAATGATATAGGGCCAACCCCATGGCTCACTTGGTAGAGTGCGGTGCTGGGAGCACAGCAGTGCTCCCACCGCGGGTTCGGATCCTATATAGTGATGGCCGGTGCACTCACTGGCTGAGCGCGGTGCGGGCGACACCAAGTCAAGGGTTGCGATCCCCTTACTGGACACACATGGGCGCGTGCACACACACACACACACACACACACACACAAGAAATTAATGATATAAAGTGAAGAAAAACAATAGAGAAGAAAAATAATAGGGAAAATCAACAAAATCAATATTGGTTATTTGGAAAGATCAAAAAAATTGACAAAACATTAGCTAGACTGACCAAGGAAAAAAAAAGAGAACACACAAATTAGCAAATTATCAAATCAGGAATGAAAGAGGAGACATCACAACCTAATTAATAGAAATTAATGATATTGGGGTATACTATGAATAATTGTATGCCAGCAAATTAAACTGAATAAAATGGACAAATTCCTAGAAACACATTAACAACAAAAGCTGACTTAAGAAGAAACAGAGAATCTGAATAGGCATATAATAAGTAAAAAGATTGAATTAACAATTTTAAAACTTCCCAGAAAGAAAGCACAGGCCCAGATGACTTCACTGGTGAAGTCTATGAAACATTTCAAGAAAAATTAATCCAAATTCTTCACAAACCTTTTCAAATATAGAAGAAGAATGAACACTTCTCATTTTATGCAGCCGGTAGCCTGAAACCAAAACTAGTCAAAAACAGCACACACAAAAACGTAAATTACAGAACAGTCTCTATTATAAATATAGATGCAAAAATCCTCAACGAAATACTAGCAAAGAGAACCCAGCAATATTCAAAAAGATTTTACACCATGACTAAGGTGGCTTTAACATTCAAAAATCATATAATGTAACATGCCATATCAACAGAATAAAGAAAGAAAAAAATCACACTTTCTACTGAATAGGTGCAAGAAAAACAATGGAAAAATCCAGCACCCCTTTATGATAAAAACACTCAACAAACTAGGAATAGAAGGGAACTTCTTCAATTGATAAAAGCCTCCACAAAATACTGAGAGCTAACACCATACTTGATAATGAAAGATTGAGTCTTTTTGGGGCTGGCCCGGTGGCGCACTGGATAGTGTGCCTCTTGGGAAGCGCGGCGGCGCTCCCACCCGAGGGTTCGGATCCCACATGCAGACCAGTTCCCGCTCACTGGCTGAGCGAGGCGCGGGAGCAACGCCGAGGGTTGCGATCCCGTTGCCTGTCCCGGTCCGGTACGGGGGCGACACTGAGGGTTGCAATCCGATGCCGGACACGGAAAAAGACAAAAAAAAAAAAAAAAAGAAAAGTGTTATTTCCTGCATACTGAGTCTGGGAGCTAAAGCCTGTTAAGCATTAAAGCAACAATTATTGTAGAAATTCTGAAGGAAAACAATATACTGGTGATCTTGGAAGTTCAAGTGGAAAAAAAAAAAAAAAAAAAAAAAAAAAAAAAAGATTGAGTCTTTTTTTCTACAGATCAGGAAGAAGACAAGGATGTCCACTCTAGTCGATTTTGTGCTGAAGTTTCTAGCCCAGCAATTAGTCAAGGAAATGAAATCAAAGACACACATGTTTGAAAGGATGAAATAAAACTATCTGTATTTGCAGATAACATGATCTGGTATATAGAAAATCTGAAGGAATCCTCTAAAAATCTATTAAAACTAATAAACAAGTTCAGGAATGTTGCAGGATAGAAAATCAATATACAAAAATTTGTTGCATTTCTATATACTTGCAGTGAATAAGTAAAAAAGAAATTAAAAAAATTCATTTACAATACCATCAAAAAGAATAAAACACATAGGAATAAATTGAACAAGAGAGTGCAAAACTTAAACTAGAATTTAAATTTGGCCAAGAAATCACTGAATTGGACGCAATTCCTTGAAATCATCTAGATTAAGTTGCCTGCAAAAAGGCAGACTAGGCTTAATTATAAAATACGTAAAAGTCCATTTTTATACATTTGATCTTGCAGTCCAATGGAAATATGCATTTACATGAGTTTATGCTCTCTAAATTTTTGCCGACACAAAAACTGCAAGTTCATATTCGGAACACATTAACTCAGTTGAATTCAATCTGTTGAATTTTCTTCAAAATAGTATTTTAAAAAATCTACTGAATAGTCAATAACAAATTTGATTGAATTTTTTACTTCCAAATAAGTTGTTTTTTCCCCCTGGATGATAATACCAAATAGTTAAAAAAAAAAAAGGAAAAGAAAAAAGGAAAAATCTAGCTATAGGCAAGTTTTTTAATAAAAGAGAGAGATTTTATTCATTGTTTCTAGCTCAAATCTCTGAGCCCTAGTCTAATTGCTTCATACTCATAGGATATTATAATGCAGATAATAGGTCAAAAAAAGTTTTTGTTAAGGAAATCACAGTGTAGGTGCAACAGAAACTCTTACATTAGATCCTAGCTTAAAATTTATCTCATGAGTCAATTAAACTGAGTTTGAGCATCTAAAAGTGTTGTAGCATATTCAAGTCTCTTTCCCCTATTATCCAGATAATAAATTATGGGGAAAGCCGCTAAAATAAAACCTATTCCCTTAACCTCATTAATTATGAAAAGTGACTTACTGTGAGATATTTAGTTGTATCCAAAATGAGGGCTGGCTGCTTTGATCCCTGTACCAGCCAGCCACTGCCCCTCCCCCCAACCTCCCCCCCCCCCAAACAAACAACAGCAAAAACCAAAATGAGTAAAACCATGGAACATAAGATGTGCAAGTTAATGAGGAGAAGCAGAAGAGGGCTATAATAACTGACATTATAACAAATTGTGAGAAATCATTTGAAAATGATTCATAAAGCTTTTAAAACAGACAAATGATTTTCATATACGCCATTACCCATAGAGCAAATATTTCCACTTCTGACAGCTTGGAGATACAGGCAGGAGCTGATAGAGGCCATCAGCAATTACTTGTTTGATTCTGTTGTATCTACATTACTAAACCAATAAAAGAGAAACCCAAGGTAGTTACAGCTAGGAATCAATTCTGCTGTTTCATGCTAAGCATGTTATTGACTAAGGTGTCAGTATTGAATTACTTATACTGAAACTGGATTTTTCACTGCTTCAGTGGATTCTTGAATTAAAATTCTGCTTTTAAAAACTCTACAGTTAGGTATCTTAATTTTCCTGAATATTCTGAAATGTTAGAGTTTGTTATGAATTTGTCCTCCTAATCTAGAGATTTCTTCAAACCTCAGATTTTGCAATTGGGGAAGTGACGTCTCCCTGCCATGGTTTATCTATGTGGAGCTAATGAAAGCTAAACAGATAACTGGAATTTATAGGTTATATGTATCTAGGGAATATCCTTATTTGGTCATAAAAGAATTATTTTCTATACTGCTGATTTAACATTTTCCATAATCCCCTGTATGTTTAAATATTTTCTTATCATATTATGTCTTTCAAAATTTGTAAACAGGCATTCACCTTGTATTGGAATGATTTAATATATGTATTTAAGGTCCTCCTAAAGGAAAATCACCAGAAGAAAAGTTACCAGTAAACAGATCACCTACTGGCTCTACAGATATATCACCTGCTCCAATAGTGCCACTGCCACCTAAGCCAGGATCTAAAAAAAATGGGTTTATGTGAATGAACAAATTCCTGAGGTATGCCAGTTTAGAATCAGGCTAGTAGAATCCATTCTTTCTTCTGCTTATAATAAGCTTCACACCATTATTTGCAATATCAAAAAGCCCTTTTCTAGCTGGTAATATACATGTACTGATGCTATAATAAATAAATAAATAAACCTTTTTGAAAAGAGGAAAAAATATATGTACTCATCAAACAGATGAGATAATGTTTTTAGAGACTACTCACTGAATCACATCTCATTTTTTTTTTCTAAAAAATTCTGTGGGCATGGACAATTGGTTCTACTATTCTGCATCTCACCATAGCACCTAACATCACATGTAGTCGTAGAATATTGTAGTTTGACAGCATCATCTCATTCAATCTCCTCATGTCATAGATGAGTAAACTGAGATGTAGAGATTTGGATGACTTTCTCAAGGTAACAGTGTTAACTAACTACATATTTAGGGTGAAAACCTAGATTTCCAGTGTTCTCTTTACTGTGTGCACAGGCTCTAAAACCAGGGTGCCATCCCTGTGTACTCAGTGATGATCGCCTTGTGTGGAGAAGATTCTTCCTGGTAGAGCACACAGTGACCATGACGATATTAACATTGTGCTGCTGCTCCTCTGTAAAGATGTTGCTTTTAACTCTGCAAGAAGAACTTGCAATTCAGCCACAAATTTGGTAGAGGTAATAGGTTACTGATAATCCAAACATATTCTTTATTTACTCCCTAGTGTTTATGGACAGGGACTAAAGTAGAAACTTGTCTACAACAGCATTGCAAGAATAAACCACAAAAATTTAGAAAGACAAGCCAATCTCAGCAAGAGTTTTAGAATGGGGGAGGAAAGGTCAGTTTGGGCTGCAATTTGCATACTTCTTATCTACCTACATACAAATACTGAAAGGAAGCAAATATGTATCTGTTCCATGAAATTGTTGAGGCAGAATTTCATGTAATATGAAATCCCCTAGGACATATGTTGAATGATTACCAACAAATTTTGTATTATTTTATTTATGTAATTATTTAGCCAAAAGAGAATTCTTATTCCATCTGAGGGCCAAGT
The DNA here is from genome assembly GCF_000696425.1 of Galeopterus variegatus. Classification (NCBI taxonomy): domain Eukaryota; kingdom Metazoa; phylum Chordata; class Mammalia; order Dermoptera; family Cynocephalidae; genus Galeopterus; species Galeopterus variegatus. Next base: position 157,429 of record NW_007727279.1, on the reverse strand, counting down.
ATCACTTATTCAAATAAGTCCTATAAAACTATAACCATAAACATTGAATATCAGAGTTAGGAAGAGTTTAAAACTGCACGTTAGTGGCTGACTAGAAGAATGGTAGTATGAGAAGCTTCACTGACTCACCCCATGAAAACTGATGAAAACTGTTGAAAAACTCAACCATTTAAAGCCTCTGGAAATGATCCCAAAGACAAACAGTATATGAAGAAACATCTATTAAAGAAAATCTATGAAAAAATGTGAGAATTCGTGGTATTTAAAGCAAGGCCATTCCCTCACTAACCCCGTCTAGCTCAGCTAGGTGCGGACTCCACTCCAAGTGGCTGCAGACAAGAGCTCGGGGCTACCTCTCCCCCCAGCTCCCAGTTGGAAATCTTTTTTCCCTGGGAGGAATAGGACATTAGCACTTCTCATCCCACCACCAGTTGCCCGTTGCTGAGGCTAAATCCTGGGTGCCATTGAGAGACTGCCTCACAGCTCCCACTCATGGAAAGGGGGCTTTACATAGGGCCCAATGAGCTGAGAAGACTAAGACCCTGATCACCTTTGCCCTTGTTCATGAGGCAGAAGTTCCATGCCAGAAGAGGTAAAGGAGAGGACCTTTGGCCGCCCCCCAACTCCACTCCAGAAGCACTTAGCTCTTAGGGGAAGGTGGTTACTCAGAGATAAACTTCCCATTATCCCCACCCCAGCTCCAAAATCCTGGTTTAGAGATTTTGCTTGGGGGAAAAAGGGGGCTGTAAGACAGAGAGCTCCTAATTTTTCCAAAGGAATTAATTTTATTTGCAACAGAGCATGGAGAAAGTCAAGCCTGAGGATAATCTCAAAAACATCATAGACTGTAATGAAAAGTGATTGGGAAGAGATTCAAGATACAAGCTAAAATATGGGCTAGCTAGTTTACAGGAGAGAACAAGTATAGACAATTAGATAGAATAATAATACAGAAGATTAACAAGGAAATAGAAGACTTGAGCAACATTAAAAACCAGCTAGACCTCACAGATATTTACAGAACACTCTATGCAACCATAACAAAATATATTCTTTTCAAGTACACATGGAACATTGTCCAAGATAGAACATATGCTAGGCCATAAATCTAGGCTCAATACATTTAAAAGAATACAAATAATACAGAGTATGTTCTCTTATTACAATGAGGTGGAATTAGAAATTAATAGCTAGAGAAAATTTGAAAAACTTATAAATATGTGTAAACAAAACACTTCTAAATAACCGATGGCATCAGCCAAGTTGCAAGATGGATCACTATACAAAAATCAAAGGTATTTCTTTTTCTCTTTTTTTTTCCCCCCTTTTTGTGACCAGTAAGGGGATCTCAACCCTTGGCTTGGTGTCGCCTGCACCGTGCTCAGCCAGTTAGCACACCAGCCATCCCTATATAGGATCCGAACCCACGGCGGGAGCGCCGCCGTGCTCCCAGCACTGCACTCTCCCGAGTGAGCCACAGGGTCAGCCCTCAAAGGTATTTCTATACACTTGCCATGAACAATCTGAAAAAGAAATTAAGAGAAAAATTATAATAGCATCAAAAATAATAAAATAATTAGGAATAAATTTAACAAAACTATTAAAAATTCATATTCTGAAAACCACAATATATGCTGAAAGAAATTAAAGAAGATCAAATTAATTAAAAAACACTCTGGGCCAGCCCCATGGTAGCGCCGAGGCCGCAGGTTCAGATCCACACGTGCCAAGGGTTGCGATCCCCTCACGAGTCAGGAAAAAAACAAAACAAAACAGAACCCCCCCCCCCAAAAAAAAACACAACAGTTTAAGTTTATGGATTGGAAGACTTAGTGTTAAGAGGGCAATGCTCCCCAAACTGTTCTGCAGATTTAATGCAATTCTATCAAAATCCCAGATGACTTCTTTAAGAAATTGACAAGATGATTCTAAAATTTTAAGGGTCTCCAAATAGCTAAAATAATCTTTAAAAAGATGAACGAAATAATAAAACTCACATTTCCTGATTTCAAAAATTGCTATAAGGCAAAGTTAATTAAAACAGTGTGGTACTGGCAAAAGAATCGATAGATAATGGATATGACAGATAAATGGAATAGAATTGAAAGTCCAGAAATAAGCCCACTCATTTATGGCCAGCTGATTTTTAACAAGGGTGTCAAGACCATCAAATGTGGAAAGAATAGTCTTCTCAACAAATAATGTTGTGAGAACTAGATAGCCACAGCCAAAGAATAAACAAAGTTGGACCCTTACTTTAAACCACATACAAAAATTAATTCACAACTGACCAAAAAACCTAAATTTAAGAGCCAAAGCTATAGAACTCATAGGAAAAGAATATAGTAAATATTCATGATCTTGGATTTGGCAAAGGATTTTTACATATGACACCAATAGAACAAATAACAAAGAAAAAACAAATTGAACTTCATCAAAATATAAAAAAAACTTTTGTGCATCAAATAATATTATCAAGAAAGTGAAAAGACAGTTCACAGAATGGGAGAAAATATTTGCAAATCATATATCTGATAAGGTTCTAGTATCCAGAATACATAATTAACTCTCACAATTTAGCAACACAGACAACCCACTTAAAAAATGGGCACAGGATTTGAATAGATATTTCTCCAAGAAATATATATAAATGGCCAATACACACAAGAAAAAATGGCCAACATCATCAGTTTTCAGGAAAATACAGATCAAAACCACAAGGTACAATTTTATGCTTACTAAGATGGTTATAATAAAAAAGACAGATAATGACAAGTGTTGAAAAGGATGTGGAGAAAAGCCTCATACACTGCTGGTGATACAGTACAGCCAGTTTAGAAAATAGTCTAGCGGTTCCTGAAACAGTTAAACATCCGGTTAACCATATGATACAGAAATCCACTCCTAAATATAATAAAGAGAAATAAAAACTTATGTCCACATAAAAACTTCTACACAATTGTTTATAGCAGCATTATTTATAATATTAAAAGGTGGAAACTACCTGAATGTTCATAAGCTGATGAATGGGTAAACATAATGTAGTATATCCATACAATGGAATACTATTTGGCCATTAAAAGAACAAAGTACAGGCACATGCTACAACATGGACAAACTTGGAAAACACTGTGTTCTTTGCAAAAGAAGTCAGTCACAAAACACAGCATAACATATGATTCTACTCAGATGAAATGTCTAGAACAGGAAAGTTTATAGAGACAGAAAGTACATTACTGGTTGTCGAGAGCTGTGGGGGAAGATAAAAGGGCAAGGGGTGGGCTGGAAGGCAGGGATGTGACAGCTAAAGGATATAAGGGAATGGGTTTCTTTCTGAGGCTTTATTCTCAGTTTTACTGTGGTGATGGTTGCACTTTTCTATGAACATACTAAAAATCATTGATTGTATACTTTAAATTGGTGAATTGTGTGATACGTAAGCTATATCTCAATATAGCAGTTTGAAAAATCACTGCGTATTAGGTGGACCTAGTAAGCAAACTTTATTTTTTCCTGTAGAGTTAAGGAGCTTTGATCTAGTGTACCTAATGATAAAGCTTCTGTAAAAGAGTTAACTAAAAATATTTTAAGATTCCAAATCAAAAGCTGATTATGCAGAGGAAGAACGATCATAACTCAACTTCTGAAATTAAGCCAGTTTACAAAAACAAATGATTTTTTTTAAAAAGGCAGACAGTCTTCATCTTTCATGTGTCTGATGACATCTCCAAAGAAACAGAATTCTTCCTCTACGAAGGCTAATTGCACCATTGCAAGGCTGCTACTAATGAATGCAACAGTAGGCTTACTTTGCTTTTGTTACTCTTAGTATCCCATTGTCCACATGTTTTATTAAATTTCACTTTAGACAATTTCTAATATCAATAAGTGGCAGTACCACCTATACATATGTGCAAACTATGTATCTCTAACATTAACTGAAATTGTATGTACATTTGGATGTTTGATAGATGCATCTTAAGCAACACGGGTGATCTAAAATTCTTAAATCTCCCTTTTCTCCCTGGAAAATCTATTCCTCCCAGGTCTTTCCCATCTAAGGGTATGACACTACCATCTACTCAGTTGTTCAACTAAAAACTTAGGAAGAAAGGGATCTGTTTCTTGAAACTCTGTATCTAATCCAACAACAAATCCTCCTTTGTTTACCTTCAAAATATTCCCAAATGTATTCATTTCTCCATCTTCATCAAGGCACAGTAGTCCAAATCACTATCATTATTTCCCATCTGAATTGCTGCAATAGGATTCTGATGACCTTGCTCTTTAAAACAATCTATGTCTATTCATAGATATTGAATAAACTTGAAACGGTTTAACATGACAAACCAGGCCCTACACAATTTACCCTGCCTACCTCTTGAACTTCATTCCTCTTACTACCCCCTTGCTCACTGGTTCCCAGGAAGAGTAGCTTTCTTTTTGTCCTTGGAGATGTTAGATTTGTTCTTGCATTAGGACATCTGCACTGGCTTTTTTCTTTGGTCTGGAAGATTTCAACTCTATTTCTTCTTAGGCTAACTCCTTAACATTGAGGTTTCAGCTTAACTCTTACTTACTCTTTGAGATGTTCCCTAGATACTTCTATTTGAATTTCCTTGGCCAGTCTCTATCACATCACTGCATTTTATTTTCCTCAAAATACGCATCATTTTTCTATTATTTTCTTCATTCTTTGTATGTTTATTTGTTTATTTGCCTCCTTCACTGGTATGTAAGCTTCACTAGATCACAGACCTTGTCCATCTTGTTCAGTGGTATATCCTTAGCTCCTACAACAGTGCTCACCATAGTGGTTTCCTAAGTATTCACTGAATGAATAGATTCTTGCTGTTTTCTTCTACTCCAACCCCATAGTCAAACTTTCACAAAGTCCTTTTGATATTAATTTATAAATATTTTTTGAATTCATCAACTTTCCTTCATCTCCCGTGTTACCTTTCTAGAATAAATTACCTTTAATCTCTTAACTGGAAGACTGACATAGACCCCCACCTGAATTTCTATCATCTTTTGTTCCTCTCTAATCTGTTAACCACCTTGCAGATAGAGTAATCCTTTCAAAACTATAATCTGATCATGTCACCCTTCTAATTTGTACTGCTCAGTAGGTTCCTGTTGCTCTTAGATGAATATCAAAATTGTGAACATGAGCTACAAGGCCATGTGTTGTCTCCCTTCTATATACCTCTCCATTTTCATTTTACCATTTTCTCTTTTATGCTGACTGTTCTAGCCACTCTGGCTCTCTTTTAATTACTCATTCTATTCTGTTTTTTGCCTACCATGAAGGATTTGCACAAGCTGTTTCACCTGCCTAGAATTAGGCCTCCTTCTAATCCCACTTTACACAAGCTCAATCAAGTGTTACGAGCTTTAGGAGAGCACTGCTTGATGCACAATCAAGTTCAGATTCCCAATCCTGGGTTATCAGCAGAAACACTTTCGAAAAAAAGAAGAAAAGTAAAGAAGACAAACCAGATGAAATGTTTGCATTCACCTTAGGCTTCTTGGATCAGAATACCAAGGAGTAAGTTCCAGTCACCCATATTTTCTAAACAACCTCCTTATTTATTTCTAACCTTAGATTATGAAACTCTGGCTATATAGGATCTCTAGCTACTGCTCAAAATACTCCAAAGATTGAGACTGAACAGCTTCCCAAAATTGAGCATCACACTTTGGATAGCTTCAATTAATCATTAGAAAGTTTAACTTTAATTAATTAAGCAAAAATTGGTTTACCCCTACCTTCTTTCAACTAATGTTCATTCTATACCTCTGACACATAGAGAAAATTAGAATTTAATGATGCTCAGGATTACTTTATTTTATTGAAAAGTCATTTCTCACTTTTGACTCATAACTAGCTCGCTTTTCAACTAGTACCTAAATGTTTTCTCCCCACTAATATTGATGCTAATTAATGCCCCACCTTAACCCACCTGGACAGTTTTCTTTGTGTTTTTAAGTGTACTGTTCTTTAATCTTCCCTATCATACTTGATTTTATTCTATCAGCCAGTTGTTCTAGAATGAAACAATTCTTGGATTCCTGATTTGCAACCCTTCTGTTTTATTAATAACTTTGCGTTCTTGAAGTCATTAATGAAAATTTTTTTTTTGTCCTTTTTTTTTGAAACCGGCCACACCGCACTCAGCCAGTGAGCGCACCGGCCATCCCTATATAGGATCCGAACCTGCAGTGGGAGCGCTGCTGCGCTCCCAGCGCCGCACTCTCCCGAGTGCGCCACGGGCTTGGCCCCATTAATGAAAATATTGAATAAGAAATATTTAGATTATAGAACTTTATTATTCCACCAAAGTCATTTCTTTGTTAAATTCTTTCAGTATTATCACTCAGTTACAAATTCGCCTAATTACAGTGAAATCTATCCCATCTATCTCAATTTATCAATTAGAAAATTGTCAAGCTGGATCACAGACACCTCAACCCCATCCTGTGCAGGTTGTGAGTCAGATAATTGGAAAAAAATTCTGGCAGCTGATGGCAAGGTTGACATGCTTTATTCAGACATGAGTTCCACTGGCCAGTTGTTCAGAGCCATTGTCTTTTATACTAAAGTACACAATAGTGGCAATGAGCCAAGGAGTACATAGCTGTACATGTGCAGTCACACTATTCTTATATAACTTGTTTATAGCAGACATACTGATTCATCCTGCTGGATATGAGGTGAGGGAGCCTGACCAAACTGTCTCCATTTTCCTCACAACAATATTAAAAGCTTTTAAAAATTTTTGATGAGTTTCTGGTATATTTTAACCTAACTAGTTTCTTTAAAAATAATAACAATAATAACAACAATAAAAATCGTTTATATTTTTTGAGTTCTTACCATTTATCTGGCAGTGTTCCAGTTGCTTTAAATCTATTAATTTGTATAGAAAGAGCTCAACTAGTAAAAGTGAACATTATTGCCACTGCTGTTATCCTTGCAATTATTATTTCTATTATTGTTTTCCTTTGAATTTCCTGCCAATCTCATAAACTTGTTAGGAAAAAATGTAGTTATTGAGACATAACTTGTTTTAATGAGGCCATGCTGGCTTTAATGATAACTGCTTCCTTTCCCAATGGCTCACATATTAACCTTCTAATAATGTATTCTTAAATTATAGCCTGGAATAAAGCTCAAGTTGTCTTGTTTACAGAGTGTACATATTCGAACTACTTTTCCCTGTCTTTGTGTTTCTGCATAATCCTTTAGAGTTGTTTAAAACTATCAATGGGAGAAATAATCAATTCCTGGAATTACAGGGGGTAAATAATTAATCAAGGTCTATCTTTATTTGAAAGGCTAGAATGATTAATACTTCAATGCTATATAGATCACCAGTTAAGGTGCTGACTAATTTGTTCAAATAATTCATTTCTTATGTTCTGAGGATGATTAAGTCTCTATATAGGCATATGTGATTACCATAGCATTTTTAATCATGAAATTAAACTTATCTTGATCATATCACAAAGCAACATTTATTTATTTATTTATTTATTTTATTTTGTCGATATACAATGTGGTTGATTATTGTGGCCCATTACTGAAACCTCCTTCCCTCCTCCCTCTCCCCCCTCCCTCCCAACAATGTCCTTTCTGTTGGCTTGTAGTATCAACTTCAAGGAATTGCAATTGTTATGTCTTCTTCCCCCTCCCCCCAGGACTTTGTGTGTGTGTGTGTGTGTGTGTGTGTGTGTGTGTGTGTATTTATTTATTTATTTTTAGCTCCCACCAATAAGTGAGAACATGTGATATTTCTCTTTCTGTGCCTGACTTGTTTCACTTAATATAATTTCTCTCTAGGTCCATCCATGTTGTTGCAAATGGCAGTATTTCATTCTCTTTTATAGCAGAGTCTATTCCATTGTGTAGATGTACCACAGTTTCCGTATCCACTCATCTGATGATGGACATTTGGGCTGGTGCCAACTCTTAGCTATTGTAAATAGTGCTGCGATGAACATTGGGGAACAGGTATACCTTGCACTTGATGATTTCCATTCCTCTGGGTATATTCCCAGCCGTGGGATAGCTGGGTCATATGGTAGATCTGTCTGCAATTGTTTGAGGAACCTCCATACCATTTTCCATAGAGGCTGCACCATTTTACAGTTCCACCAACAATGTATGAGAGTTCCTTTTCCTCCGCAACCTCGCCAGCATTTATTGTTCAGTCTTTTGGATTTTAGCCATCCTAACTGGGGTGAGATAGTATCTCAGTGTGGTTTTTATTTGCATTTCCCAAATGCTGAGTGATGTTGAGCATTTTTTTCATATGTCTGTTGGCCATTCATATATCTTCCTTAAAGAAATGCCTATTTAGTTCTTTTGCCCACTTTTTAATTGGGTTGCTTGTTTTCTTTCTTGTAAAGTTGTTTGAGTTCCTTGTATATTCTGGATACAAACCAACACTTAGACATACACTTAGTCTCTGTAAAGGGTTTATATGTGATGACTAATGTTAAAAAGGATCCTCCATTCCTCTTGTTTCATCTTCTTATGCAGAGTGATAATGACCCTGTAATGCCCAGGCCCCTTTCCTCAGCTCTTCTGTATTCCTCTCCGTGTAGAAGGAGTTCTATCATTGGTTGGCAAGGGATTGGCAGCCATTGATCTGTTTTTTAATTAACAAAGCTCATCTATTAAATATCTGCAAGCACTGGAGATTCTTTTATTTCCTCTTTTCCCATTCAAGACAGTTATTCCAGGTCAGTATATTTGCTTAACAGACACATTGTTTCCCTTGGGTGAGTTTTAGCAAGTCCTTTGTTCTGCAAACTAAAGTCATATTCTCCAATCAGCTTTATCAGAATTAAAGTCGATATTTGATCTCCATCAGTCTCTCTTCCATGTCTTATTTCTGAATTGTTTCAAATTCAGGACAGGGAAAAAAGGGATGTAATTTATTGGTTTCCGCACACCTGGCACATTTACTTCCTGCCTCTCCTCTTGTTCTCTTGATGAGATTCCCAGGCACCTGCCAGCCTGCAACTATGCATTCAGGGAAACCCACCTCACTATATTACTCGGTGAGAAATTGGTACTGAATTTTCCAAATGGTTGTTCTGGGCTTTATGTAAAGAATCTATGTATACTGGTATCTGATTCTTACACTGGCCATTCTTATAAATGAACATAACAGCATAGGTTCACCAATTTATCATTTTTAAGTTAAAACAGAAGTGAGTCAAGTGTTACTAATAGGCAGTCTCATCTATTCCTGATGTCTCTGAATGGCAGAGCAAAATGCAATCAAATAAGAAATCGAAAGTACTATGTTCTCTCTCTGTGCGTCGCTCTCTCTCTCTCTCTCTCTCTCTCTCACACACACACACACACACACACACACACACACACACACACACACACACACACACACGATGAACTACTTGAATATTGCACTGCCTAATAAAATGGATAGAAGGCAAGAGTTATTTTTATGAGCTGAAAAAAAACCCTAGCAACTATGGAACCTTAGTAGTTACTAATGATAAGGAGATATAAGGGGGAACTTCCGGGGACCTGATAATAATCTATTTCTTGATCTGGGTGATAGTTACATTGGTGTTGATCACATAGTGAAATTTTATCAACCTGTACAGCTTATGATTTTGTTCACTCTTCAGTATGTATGCCTTACGACAAAGAAGCTTACTTTAAAAAGCCATACAGCAATCAAACAAATTAAACAACGAGAGCTCAAATAGTGTATGAAATTCAAATTTGAAATTTAATTGCTTCTTGGAATATCTTGACTATGGAAAGAATGGAGCTCCTATTTTTATTGGGTATATTTATATTCTTCACTAGAATGGAACTGAGAAGAATTATCTTCTTGCAGCATTTACATCTGACAGAACATTAAAAATAATAATGAATGGTGGCAAATTATTTGATTTTTTCTAGAAATATTTGTCAAAATGGTAGTCTGCATAGAGACAAGGAGACTGTACTTGTGACAAAGCTTCTGATAAAATATTTGCATATTTCACTATTAAAAAAATCACAATCGACTACATTCTCCATTTAGTAGAATTTGCTCTGAGCTTGTCTGGAATTTATTACAAAAATGCAACTTTAAAAAGACAGAAGGAAATGTTATGAGAAAAAGAAAGAATAAGTCCATGCTAAAAAACACATTCTTCTTTTTTAAAGAAAATAATTTTATTAATATTATTTTTTACATTCTAAGATGTTGTTGTGGAGCAATTGGGAGGGAGCAGGAGAGGGGAAAGGGGAAGGAAATGGGATGGAAGAAGGAGGAAGGAGGACAGGCGGGATTGAGGCCTATGGCATCCCCCTCATTCCCAAAGAAGAGACCAGGGGGTTTCCAGCAGCTGTTTGGTCATTGCTGGGCTGGGTGCCGATGTCAGGGAGTGTGGCAAAAGCTCTTGCCTCCACTATTGCAGCTCAGGAACCCAGGGCCCTTCTTGCTGCCGCTTGGGAGTTGTTGCTGGGCTGGTTGCACGTATTGGGGGGGCATGACTGAGGCCCTTGCCCCCCCACTGCCCCTGCTTGGGAGAGCCCAGGGTGTTTCCTGTGGCAGCTCAGTGGTCATCACTGCCCCGGCTCTGGAGAGCTCAGGTGCATCCTGCAGCAGCTTGGTGATCACTGCTGGGCTGGCTGTGCGTGTTGTGGGGGTGCGGCTGAGGCCCTCCCCCTCCCCCTTAGGATTGGTTGCAGGTGTCGGGAGGCATTGCTGAGGCTTTGCCTTTGAAGTCCTCTTTCTGACTTGGTAGCCTAGGGGATTTCTTGTCCTTTTAGGTGTTAGAGGTGTTCTTTGGTGGAATGAGACCTTACTAGTTAATATGAAACTTTGTCTGTGGTTGTGGGTACTTTGTTTTTTCTTTCAGTTCTGTGTTGGATTATCTGTTTGTTCCCATCATTTAAACTCTGTGCCGGAACTAATTTGTTGTCCTTTGCTTACTTCTAAAATGGGGGAACTTCCTGTGGGGACCAGAACTTGAGCTGTGTGGTTGAGCTAAATTGCTGCTTTGCTGCCGATTCCCTAGAGAAGGCTTTTGTGCAGCTCAGGTTTTAATGGTTGACTTTAGATGTACTTCCGTACTTCCGGCTCTCTAGAGATCCAGTGCACTTGGGTTGTGTAGAAACTCTGGTCTGAGCCTGCGTCTTTTCATCAAACTGCACCCCATGCAATTTTATATTCCTGACCAGTCTCCTCTGAGTGGTCCTTCACTGATTGGGGGGCAGATCAGCTGTCCTTGCTGTGCCTCAGTGTTTCCCCAGTGGGCTTGTCTCTCCTACTGTCCATGCTGCAAACACTTCCCATGGGACAGGCTGTGCACTGGTCCCTTGCGATGACTCACTGGCCTCTGAGTGGCTCCTTTTCTTCAGTTGTTGTGGTTCCTCAATCCTATGTGGGTCCACATAAACCCTATTAGTGGTCTTGCTGGCCTGGGGGCCACTAATACCCTCTTCTCCCCTGCTGCCTCCAAGCAACTTCATCTGAAGGGCACAGCTGTGGCTTTTGCCAGTTCCAGCTCGGTGCGCTCAGCAGCTCCAGCCTGGACGGGGCTGGGGCTCCAAACAGTCAGAGCAGTTCTTTCTTTCTCTCATCATGGCTTCTCCCGCCTTCATGCACTCTGTATGTCTCTCCTCCTCTTCCCCTGAGCTCTAGTGGTCCCAGCTTGGCTTTCATTGCTTTTTTATAGTTGTAAATTCGTTGATTTGTGGGACAGAGTGATGCTGGGGACCATCTATTCCACCATCTTGACTGGAAGTCCTAAAAAATATACATTCTTCAGGAGAACTTTAGTGACCTAATATTAGAGGTATGTCTAAGAAAGACAAAAATTGCAAATGTGTATCATAATAATTATTCATTTAATATAATTTTTCATGATGAGATAGTCAATATAGTGGAGTTTTTTTTTTGTTTTAAAGTACACAGATATATATTATCTTTGTTTTTCAAAATAATTTTTTAATAAAACGTTTTGAATAAAAGTAAGTCATAGATCTACTAGTAAATTAAAACCAATTTGTAAATACTCAAAAAATGTAACACTAAGTGTGATGGTTAATTTTATGTGTTAACATGGCTGGGCCATAGTGCACAGATACGTGGTCACACATTATTCTGGATGTTTCTGTGAGTGTGTTTTGGAGGAGATGTACATTTAAATTGGTGGACTTTGAGTAAAGTAGATTACCCTCCATAATGTAGGCAGGCCACATTTAATCAGTTGAAGGCCTACATAGAATAAAAGGCTGACCTCCCCCAAGCAAGATGGAATTCTGCCAGCAGACTGCCTTCAGACTTCCACTGCAGTATCAGCTCTTCCTGGTTTGCCAGCAGACTGCCTTTGAGCTCAAACTGCAACTCTTTCCTGAGTTTCTAGCCTGCTAACCTTTCCCATCAGATTTTTGGATTTGTTAAACCTCCAAAATTTTGTGAGTCAATTCTTTAAAATAAATCTTTTTCTATATGTATATACTCATCTTTTTGGTTCTATTTTTTTTGAAGAACTCTGCCTGATATAATAGGGATCAGCAATTTACCATAATTTTCTCATATCCCCTAGTATTTTGTCAAGTAGGGAGACAGAGTCTTTTGGCAAGATGCAGGTTATCATTCTTTCAGTCTTTTGATCTATACTAGCACACAAGAAAGCAGAGAGCTCTCTGTTAAGGGAGCTTCTTCAGGTCCCAGTGCCCCAGGGCTGGGCTCTGGAGGCTTGGCTGTTGACAGAAGGAAAATAGGAGACATCAAACCATTATCAAAATCCCTATTGTAAGGGCTAGCCAGTTAGCTCAGTTGGTTAGAGTGCAGTGTTATAATACCAAGGTCAAGAGCTTCTCATGTTTATTGCAGCACTGTTCACAATGGCTGAGATAAGGAACCAACCTCAATGTCCATTGACAGATGATTGGATAAAGAGAATGAGGTACATATACACAATGAAATACTATTCAACCACAAAAAGGAATGAAATTCTGCCATTCACAGTAACATGGATGAGATTGGAAAAAATTACATCAAGCGAAATAAGCCAGGCACAGAAAGAGAAATATCACATTTTTACTCATATGTGGAAGCTAAAAAAGAGAGCAAAACAAAACAAAAAACCCAAATAAATAATTACAACAATACGGTGAAATGTTAAATGGAGAGGGAAGAACTGTGGTTACTAAAGGAGGGAGTTGGGGAGGGATGGTGAAAAGCTGGTTAATGGACACAAAATTACAGCTAGATAGAAAAAATAAGTCCTATTGGTGTACAGTTGCCCCAGGAATCTATAATTAACAATGTCCTACTGCATGTTACCAATTGACTAGAAGAGAGGAGATCAAATGTAGACATCATGAAGAAATGATTGGATTTTGCAGGGATGAATATGCTGAGTGCCCAGAATGGATTATCACACATTGCATACGTGTATTGAGATATAACTCTGTACCTCATAAACATGTACAATCAATGTTTCAATACAATTTTTTTTTAAGAAAAGAATCTTATATACTTTATTACTTCTTACCTTTTAACTTATTTGTCTACATTTTTAAGCCCACATGGTTTGGATTGGTAGCCTCATTGAAAGAATACAGAAATGAAAACTTTTTTCTGTTTAGTCATGCAGACATTTCTCAAAGCAAGTTTCCAAAGCACCATTCCTTTCCCACTCTTCCTTTCTACTCCCATGAGATTAACTCATGCTCCATACTTGTTAAGCGACTCATTTTTTTTGAAGAGAATCAAGAGGTTATATAGTAATGTGCTGTTTTTATATTTTTAAAACATAATGAACAACAGAAAGAAAATAAGAAAATAAGAACTTACTTAGTTTCAAATGATACAAATCCAATTCGAACCAGTTTAAGCAAACAAAAACCAAATAAAACCACAAAAAGGAACTTAATGGTTCTATTAACTGGGAAAGGGGGAACGGATGCTGTGAACAAAAATGCCAGGCATCCAACACATTCCACTAATTGCCTCCTAACACACACGTGCAAACCTTTATACACGTACTTCTTCCCCCACATATGATTCATTTTCTAGTTCCTGTTTGTTTAGTATAATTTATACAATTACACAAGGAATGTAGAATGCATCCTCATTGTTAAAAATTGAAATATGGATTAAGGTGAAATACCTTTTGACTACCACGGGTAATGCCCTTTTTTAATCTCAAATTACCACGTTAGTGAGTATTTCAACACATACACTCAAGTATTTAGAGAAATATACAGTACTGCTGTGTGTGTGCATGTTTGTGTTTTTGACAGAGAAGTTGTCATACTACGTATTTTATTAAAAAATTGCCTCTACCTCCTTCCCCCCCACCACAGTAAACCCCCTTGAGACTTCCATGTCATTTTTAACTTAATACATAGTATGTCATAATGTGTATACAATTTATTTGTAATTTAATTATTTCCTTCTAATAGAAGTACAAATTGTTTCTAAATCTTCTATTAATAATAATAAACAATATGGCAATGAAAATCAGTTTATTTCTCTTGGTCTTAATTGTGGTGTTAAACCTAGGTATATAATAGGAAATAAAACTATTGGTCATAAGACACACAATTTTTGAATTTTGAGGGATTACTTATTTCCCAAAACTCTACAAAATTTGATATTAACAAACTAATTGTTGCCAGTGCAATATTGAAAAAATGCTTGACCATGCTTTATATGCTTCTAGGCTATATGCATTTCCTGTTGTATAAATAGTTGTTTATATTCTTTGCTCTTTTCCATTGGTCTGTTATTTCCATTATTTGTTAAGTCTTTTACATATTTTAATATTAATTCAATGTCTGCTATATGTGTACTTGTCCCCATCTGTAACTTACCTTTTAATATTGCCTACAGTGGAATTTTTTGGTGGCAGAGATATTTTCAATTTTAACATAGTCACATTTATCAATCTAGCTTTATGGCTTGTATATACTTTTTGTTTACAGAGAGCTTCCACACTCTCATTTATTTTCTTTTAAAACTTTTATAATATTGTTTATTTTATAATTTTTATAATTTTGCTTATTTTATTTTAGATCTTTAATCTGTCTTGAATTTTGTGTGTGTGTGTGATGAAGGCATGTAACTCTAGTTTTCCCAAAATGCTTGTCAATGTTTCCAGTATCATTTTTAAGTAGTCTATAGGTTCTCTACTAATTCAAAAAAGTTATATATATTGGACACTAATTTTCCATATACATTACTTCATTTTCTGTCCAACAGGTCAGTTTTTAAATCCCACAGTGTATTTTCGGTATTTCACTTATTTTCTCATAGAGCAAATTCTCTTACATTTTTGCTTCAAATTGTCTTAGCTATTTTTTACTTTCAACTGAGATGGAACAACATGGACCAGATTTACCCTCCCAGCAGAAGCAACTAAAACTGGGCAAAATATATGAAACTATAGTTTTCAAGACATTGGATATCAGAATAAAAAAGGACAGTGATCGATGAAAAACAGAAAATAAACATGGTTAGTTCTATAATTGCTACAGTTTGTGCCTTGAGTGTTCCAGACATTGAAGCAGGAAGGGGAAACCCAGGCACACCTTGGTAGGCTTTCTGACTTGAGATGTTGGAGCTGGGAATCCAGGAAATCCAAGATGGCTATAGTTCTTCCTAGGATAAATGCTGCTCTGGTACTTCCCAACAAATCTCAAAAGTAGGAACTCTTCCCAAGTAACTTAAGTGCATCACAAAACAAAGCTTAGTAATATTTATATCAATGCAAAAATCTCCAGCACCTAAGAGAAAATTCACAATGTCTGGCATTTTATAAGAAAGGCAAGGAAAAAACAGGAATACAACTCCAAATTAGGAGAAAAATACAACTCTGTACTAGGATAAAAATCAACCAATCAGCAGCAAACCAGAATTAATAAATGTATTGTTATTAACAGACATTAAGACAGTTATTAGAGCTGCATTTTGCATGGTCGAATAGCTAGAGGAAAGATTGAGCACGTTAAGTAGAGACATAGAAGATACAAAAAGTTCCAAATCAAAAATCCAGAACTGAAAATATGAATCAGAAATAAAAGTACTTTGGGTGGGATTGATGGTTGATTGGATATTGCAGCAGAAATAATTGATGAACTTGAACACACAGAAAAAGAAAGCATAGAATGTGAAACAAAGAGCAGAAAAACTAAAATAATAATAAAGGGAGAATTCATGAGCTGTGCAACAACTTTAAGCAACCTAATACATGTGTGATTGGTTTTCCAAAAGGAAAAAAGAGAGAGAAACAGGATACATAAAAAACAAGAAATCATGACTGAAATTTTACAAATTCAATTAAAAAAAAAAACTATAGTGCACAGTGTGAGGTTTACCAAACCCAAAGGGCAAAAGACACAAAAAGGGCTAAAATTTCACCAAAGCATATCATGCATGATCAAACTGTTCAAAGCTAGCGATAAAGAAAAAATCTTAAAAGCAACCAGAGAAAAAAAGACACATTACATAACATAAAGGAAGAAAATTAAGAATGAGATCAGATTCTCATCAGAAACAATGTGAACCTGAAGATAGTGGAGCAAGAACTTTAAAGTGATGAAAGAAAAACAGTTTAGAAATCTGAATCCAGCAAGGGACAGGGAAGGCCAGGAGGGAGTGATTAACAAACACAAAGAAACTTAAGAGGATGATGAGTATGTTTCACTGTATTGATTGTGATGACAATTTCATGAGTATATGCATGTCAAAATGTATCAAAATGTACAGTTAACTATATGCAGTTTATGGTATGTCAATTATATTTCAATAAAGGTGTTAAATTAAAAAAACAAAAATTTGTTTTGGCAATTCTTCATATTTACTTTTTTCTTGTAAATTTTAGAATCAACTTGTCAAGTTTCATTGTAATCCCTACTGGAATTAAAATTTGAATGCCACTGATTTATGGTGTAATATGAGAAAGAACTGACATTTGTAACTTTGACTCTATGTTCTTTATTTGTGTGTGTGTGCACATGTGTGTGTGTGTCCTATTTATTTCTGAAATGTTGAATTGTCTAAGATTGTGAGCTTTCCATTTTCTCTTTGTGTTTAAACTTTGAACCTTATATATAACTATAATTTCAAAAATGTGTCAACTAGCTCTTTAATGTTTGAAAGTGGAATTAGTCTTTCACCAAAGCATAACAACTAGTTTCTTTCTTCAATAACATGCAGTTTTTAATTATTTTAATTTTATTTTTATTTTAAGCAAAATACATTTTTAAAAAATTTTATGACTTTATTTTTCTAGTGGATTTTTTTGGTTATGCATATTCATGGGGCACAGAGATGACTATCAGCACCTGTGCCCCAAGATGTGGTGATCAAATCAATACTATTAGCATGCCCACTACCACAAATTGCAATTATTCCCCATGTTTCCCACTCAACCTCTCCCCACCTTCCTCCTGTTCCCCTCCCCTCAACAACCCAGGTCTGTTCTTTCCTTCTGCAAGACCAACACACCACTTTCTTTCCTTCAGTCTTTCTCTCTTAGCTTCCACTTGATGAGGTCAGATGGTATCTTTCCATCTGTGCCTGACTTATTTCACTTAATAAAATTTTCTCCAAGCTCATCCATGTTGCTGTGAATGACAGAATTTCATTCTTTTTTATGGTTGAGTAGTGTTCCACGGTTCATATATATACATTTTCCTTATCCAGTCATCCTTTGATGAACATTTAAGTTGATTTGAACTCTTGGCTATTGTAAACAGAGCTGCAGTAAACATGTAAGTGCATGTACCTCTTTGACATGATGATTTCAATTCCTTTGGGTGTACACCCAGCAGTGGGATTGCTGGATCATATGGTAGATCTATCTGTAGTTGTTTGAGAAACCTCCATACTATTTTCCATAGTGGATGTACCAATTTACAGTCCCACCAATAGCATAGAATAGTTTCCTTTTCTCTACATCCTTGCCAGCATTTGTTATTCTCAGTCTATTTGATTATAGCTGGTCTAACTGGGGTGAGGTGATATCTCATTGTGATTTTAATTTGCAAGATGATTAGCAATGTTGAGCATATAGTACCTTTTGGCTATTTGTATGTCTTCCTTTGAAAAATTTCTATTCAGCTCCTTTGCCCTTTTAAAAATTGAGTTGTTTCCTGCCGTGTAGTTGTTTGAGTTTCTTACATATTCTGGGTATAAATCCCTTGTTGGATATATAGTTTGCAAATATTTTCTGCCCCTCTGTAGGTTGTCTTTTTGCTCTGTTGATTGTTTCTTTTGCTATGCAGAAGCTTTTTAGTTTGACACAATCCCATTTATTTATTTTTTCTTTTATTGCTTGTTCTTTTGGGGTCTTATTCAGAAAGTTATTGCCCAGTCCTACTTCCTGAATTGTATCCCCCACATTTTCCTTTAGTAGCTTTATAGTTTCAGGTCTTATACTTAAGTCTTTAATCTATTTTCAGCTGATTTTGGCATATGGTAAGAGGTGCAGGTCTAGTTTAATTCTTCTACACATGATGTCCTGTTTTCTCAGCACTATTTATTGAAGAGGCAGTCTTTTCCTCAATGTATGTTCTTGTTGCCTTTGTCAAAGATCAGTTGGCTGTAAGCATGTGGATAGATTTCTGGGTTTTCCATTCTGTTTCACTGGCCTAAGTGTCTATTTTTAGCCAGTACCATGCTGTTCTGGTTACTATAGCTTTGTAGTGTAATCTGAAGTCAGGTAGTGTTATGCCACTGGCTTTATTTTCTTGCTCAGGATTGCTTTGGTTGTGTGGGTCTTTTGTTGTTCCATAAGAATTTTAGGATTTTTTTTCTATTTCTGTGAAGATAGTCATTAGTATTTTGATGGGAATTGCATTGAATCTAGATCACTTTGGGTGACATTTTCATAATGTTGATTCTTCTAATCCAAAAGCATGGAATGTCTTTCTACCTTCTTGTGTCTTCTTTAATTTCTATCAGTAATGATTCATAGTTTTCTTTGTTGAGATCTTTCACCTCCTTGGTTAAATTGATTCCTAGGTATTTTATTTTGGAGGCAACTAGAGTAAATGGGCTTACTATCTTGATTGCTTTTTCTGATAGTCTGTTATTGGGGAATAAAACACTTCTGATTTTTGGATGTTGATTTTCTACCCTGAAACATTACTGAAATTGTTGATTGGCTCTAAGAGTTTTTTGATAGAGTCTTTAGGTTTTTCTATATATAGGATTATGTCATCTGAAAACAGGGACAGTTTAACTTTGTCTCTTCTAATCTGGATGCCCTTTATTTCTTTCTCTTGTTTGATTTATCTTGCTTGTACTTCTAATGCTATGTTAAATAGGATTAGTGAGAGTGGGCATCCTTGCCTTGTTCCTGTTCATTCAGGATGATATTGGCAGTGGTTTTTTCATATATGGCTTTTATTGTGTTGAGATACTTTCCTTCTCTACCTAATTTGCTGAGAGCCATTATAGTAAAGGCCGCTGAATTTTGTCAAACACATTTTTGGTGTTGATTGAGATAATTACATGGTGTTTGTTCTAATTTTGTTGAGGTGGTGTATCACATTTATTGACCTGTGTATATTGAACCATTCTTGTCTTCCTGGGATGAATCCCACTTGGTCATAATATATAATATTTTTGATGTGTTGCTGTACTCTGATTGCTAATATGTTGAGCATTTTGCATCTGTGTTCATCGGTGATATTGGTCTGTAGTTTTCTCTTTTTTTGTTATATCTATACCTGGTTTCTTTTAGTATTTTAAATATGTCATCCCCATTTTCTTCTCACCTGTAGTGTTTTAGTTGAGAATTCTCCTGTTGTCTGATGGGGCTCCTTTATAAGTGATTCGACGCTTTTCTCTTGCTGCTTTTGGGATTCTCTTTTTGTCTTTGAGCTTTGCCTGTTTGAGTTTAATGTGTCTCAGAGAGGATTTTTTTTTGTTGTTGAATCTGTTTGGGGATCTTTGATCTTCCTCAAACTGAAGGTCCATGTCTCTCCCTATATCTGGAAGGTTTTCCATTATTATTTCATTTAATAGATTTTGAATGACTTTACCCTTCTCCTCCCCTCTGGAACACCATGATTTGGATGTATGTGCACTTAAGGTTGTCTGCTAGTTCTCTTAGACTTTCTTCATTTTTTAAAATTCTTTTTTCCTTTTTTTGTCCACCTGAGTTATTTCATAAAGAACATCTTCAAGATCAGAAATTCTTTCTTTGCTTGTTCTAATGTGCTACTTAAGCTGTTGGTTGTGTTTTTTATTTAGCTGAAAGAATCCTTCAGTTTCAGGAGTTCTGCTACATTCTTTTTCAAGCACTAATCTCTTTGTAAATTTCCTCCTTCATAGTCTGGATTTTTTTTTCTTGTTTCATTTTGTTGTCTAACTGGGTCTTCTCATACTTCAGTGAATTCCCTTAAGATTGTTACTTGGAATTCCTTTTCAGACATTTCAGGGGTTTCTTATTCTGTAGGGTCTGGTACTTGAGAATTACAAAATCCTTTGGAAGTGTTGTATTTTCTTTTCTTTTTTTTTTCATGTTTCTAGTATCTTTGCATTGATTTTTGGTCATCTGGTAGATCAGTTGCTTCTTCTATTACTCTGGAGTGGACTTTGAGGAGAAAGACTTCCTCTTCTTTTTCCATGTTCCTGTGGTGACTTTCCTTGTGTCAATACACTTAAATATGTAGCAGGCCTCCTGCATAGTGGTCATGGCTACTACCGTGGTGGCAAGCTGTCCTTTCAGTGGTAGAAGCTGTGGTGTTGGCTGTTGCAGACTACTTCTTTCGAAGTGGCACAGGGCCTCCCTGTCCCAGTGGTGGCACTCCACCTTCTTTCTGTGCAAGTGGGTGGTTGGGGCTGCCCAGAGCTTTTTCCTGGCTTGTGCCTCCCTGTCATGGTGGTGGTACTATTTCTGCCTTCTGTGTGGGATAAAATGTAGTTATCATGCAATAATATCTAGTTCCTCTACCAATTCCAAATTTGGGATCTCTTTGATCAGATGCAGAAATGGTCTCTCAGGCTCCTGTAATATGTGATTTACTTATCCAAAACATAGTGGGAGGAAAGGTTGAATACTTTCCATTTGGAAATAGAGAAAAAGGTATTGGTAATAATGGTTACTGATCCTGAATTTATATCATATCCAGATTGGCAGAAGCTGCACAGCTTTCCCACTCTGGACTATGTGCAAGTTTTTTGTTCTGCCTATTTGGTTGTCTGAGACTCTGCTCACTGTAAGATCTCTCTTCCTTGTGGTATCCAACGCAAGACTTGAAAAGGTAGGCTGAAGACTTCTGCTCCTGGTGACTATACAAGTTCAGCAGTTCAGTTGCTGTTTGTGTCAGTTTTATGGCCTAAAAATTAACAGGGATGTTGAGCAATGAGAGGTCCCTGGATAGGAAGCTTAGGTTTCTCTGACAATTTAACTCTTATAAAAATTTAATTGGCTGGTTCTTATGGATTTCATTAGCTAGTAATCAAGGCCAAT
Organism: Galeopterus variegatus; assembly: GCF_000696425.1. Lineage (NCBI taxonomy): Eukaryota > Metazoa > Chordata > Mammalia > Dermoptera > Cynocephalidae > Galeopterus > Galeopterus variegatus. The sequence goes on along the minus strand of NW_007727279.1, from coordinate 135,952 downwards.
GTTTTTACTAGTCTGAACTTTGAATTGAGGCAGCATCTGAATATTTTCTGTACCATTAGCAATTGGCATGTGTGTTTTGTCCTTTTCCCTAATTTTCAATTTAAAAGGCTGTGTTGGCTTTTGCCTAATAGCAATAAAAAATTATAAGCGGGGGTGTTGAAGCAGAACTTACCTGCCCTTTGCCTCCAATCTTTGTCCTAGTGAAAAGTACACTTTAATGTAGGAAATTATACTTGTGTTGCATAAGGGACTGTAAAGCACCAGGTGTTGGGAGAGGCCTGGAGGATCAAGTGCCCCCACCTCCATCCCATTGCCCTGAATTTTCCAAAATTCCAACCTTATTTCTCAATGTGTTTTCTCTGTTTTTAGGTGTGCTGAAATTAATCTAAAACAGAGAATTCAACTTATCTCGAACAGGGAATACAACTTTTTGCAATTCTATGAAGTTTATGATTATCTGATTCTTGACAGTCACTGGTTATAGTCCAGGGACCTTTTTGAAAGCTCTTTATTTTTTCTCTATCTGCGCTCACATAGTCCAGCTTAGGCTGAACTTTAACTCTTTCCATTCTGGTATTACTGAAAGTTACAAGAGATTATAAGCATATGAGCAATCTGATGTTTATCTACCTAGCACATTAATGTTCCCACCTTGGTTGACACATGGTCCAAGACCCAAGATACAATAAGTGATAGATACATGAGCTGCTTTGCTATTGTGTTATTGCAAAATGTGAGATTCATATTTTCTTTTACCTGCCCTTCTATTCAGTCAAATCTACATTTTAGAATCAACCATTTGTGGTATTTTTGGTTTAGTTGGCACTCTGCCCATTGCAGTGGTTGGAAATGCAAGTAAAACTGGATTAAGCAAAAACAAGCAATTTATTAGCTTACATTCCTTGGAAATCCAGAGGTAGAGAAGGCCTCAAGAATCCAGAGGCTCGAATGATTTCATTGGATCTCTTGCTTTGCCCCCAGCTCTGTTTCTCTCTGTATATTGGCCTCATTCTCCCACTGCTGCTGAACTTCCCCATGAGGAAGACAAAGGATGGGAAGATATATTCGTAGACACCCTCAAGCTTATGTGATCCCATTTTACTGATCTCACAGTCATGTGAGCTTCTTTCATCCAGTATTTACATATTAAACCCCACATAAAAGATCAGCAGCCGCTCATTTGTAACATTCAGCCAACACATTGGCTGCCTGGCTAGGGCCAGGTCAATCACCCTTTTCAAATTTGGTGGAATATGTCTTTCATCTTTGTCAGGGAGGGATAATTTTCAAAGGAAATTGTGTGCGCCTTCCAGAAGAAGGTGGAAATAATCTTTGGCAGATAAAATAATAAATGCTCATGATAAGAAGAAAAAGGAAAGCTCTAAAAGTGACAGAAAACAATGACTGCCGTCACTTCCATCGGGTTTAAAACAAAGAATAGAATCTACTCGCTAACCTCTTACCATTGTATCACAATTGGATCAACTTGAGTATCTACCTGCTTAGAACATCAAGGCTTCTTTGCTTCACTCTTCCATTCTCTGATTACGGAAAATTAGTGCTTATAAAGTAATAATACAATATTAATAAGTCAACACTTACACAATGTTTGTCAGACACAGAGGTGTTGTTTTTAACCTTCACAACACCTAGGATGTAACTATTATTAGTATTCCCATTTAAAAGATGAAAAAATAAGGCAGAGTGATTGGAAAATTTGGTAAGGACACCTGTTAGTATTGACTCTCAATATAACTTTTCAGAATTGTGAGTATACCATGAAACAGGCATAATAAAAGAAGGGCCTTGTATATTTTCTTCATCATGAAACATTAGGTAGTATAATATTGTTTTTCAGGTAGATTTGAACAAAGGATTTTAATTTCTTTCAAAAATTTCTTCACTACCATAATAAGCTTCATAATGGCTGTGTTTCTTATCCACCAGGTTTTCTTAAGATATTGCTCAGTTCCCTTTTTTACTTTCACAAGCCATAGTTACTCTGATATAATTGATCTTTAGAAAGTGTATAAAGTGCTGTTTCAGAGTTCCATCCACACAGGAAGAATCTAAGTTCTATGCACATTCTCTGGAGATGGGAATTTTTGAGTAGATAAGTTTCTCTGTTGCTGTTTTATAGGAACCATCATTTGGCTGCCTGACCTGCACCAGGGGCTGTGGTGAATACTTTCTCACCTCCAATGCCTCCTTTAGCCAGAGGTGTGGAATTCAGTTCTCTGTGAGCAGAGGCTGTTCCTTGTGTAGTTATTTCTGTCTGTCTAGTTATCAAAGGAATTCTCAAACCTTCCTTTATCATCATCACAGAACAAATTCTTCTAATTCTGCTTATTCTCTAAGTGGGTCTCTGAAACAGTAAGAAAACAATTTTCTGCTGAATTAAGCAAGGCTGTAAATTTAAAGAGGATAGTTTACTATAAAGGCTTATGGGATTGCAAATCAATGTAAACAATTTACTTCAAAGGCTTCTGCCTGGATTGCCATTTAAGGTTGAAATGTATTTCTATAGAGCTCTGAAAGCTTCAATGAAATTGTCATGTAGATACTTCAGACTTTCACACATTTCTAATTGTTATAGCAATTGGACAGCTTTTGAGAGTCATCAAAATATTTGGTTCCTTTAAAAACAAGACCAATAGGAATTTTCATTACTTAAAAAGATTAACACAACCTTTGATGAGCTGTTTATATTGTATAAGAATAGAAGTAGGTGAGTCACAAGTTTACAGAAGCTACCTATGATTTTTTCATTTTTAAATGAAGAGGGGAAATTTTGTTTTTACCATGATGTCCATATTTTTACTGTGAAACAGTATTAAAGAAGAACACTTCTAAGAATAAATTATCATCCTTTTATTTATGCCTTGGGTGGGAATGTATTATACCAAATGAGTACATAAATCTGAAAGAATAAAAATGACGGTTTATAGAGAGTAGAGCTAGGCAATAAGATTATTAGAAAGTAACTGCGTTTTCCTTTTCTAACCTTGGAAACCAAATTTTATGTGGGAAAGAGTAAACACACACACACACACACACACACAGGGCATCTGACAGCATTTTTCTACTTTTCTTTTTACTAACTTACTCTAATATCATCCTATAGGGCAAGGACAAACTTTTATATTCTAAAGGATAAGGACAGATATTAAAGAGCTGTTTCTAAAAATAAAAAGTCCAGATTCCATTATATAATGTTTTGTATCCTTAAATTAAAAAATACATACTTTAAAATATTAAAAAAAATTTTTTTTCACCAGATTAAAGAAAAAGATATTTAAAATAGCCAATTCTTCAACAGAATCAACAGAATTTGTTGATGGTATCTACATTATAGGTTAAAATAAAATTATACACATGAAATTATAAAAATCTGTTCACTTAAATACTTTTAGGTAGATGGAGAAAAACCTGTGTGTGTGTGTGTGTGTGTGATTTTTAGAAAGTGTTATTGAGCATGTCAGAAGTTAAATTAGTGGCCTCTTGAGTCACCTGCATGGTGCCAACACCATGTGCAACAGTAATGTACAGAGGATATAATGAAGGCTGGTCTTTGACTCTATCACTTAATAGTTCTGCAGGCATTTTACTTAGCTAGAATTATACCACAATAATATCTGTCATTTTGAGGACACATTTAAAAAATAATAATGAAAACAAACAAAAATACTTCATACTATAATTTTATATTTACTTATTTATTTATTTTTGGCAGCTGGCCAGTAAGGGGATCTGAACCCTTAGACCTTGGGGTTACAAGGCTGAGCTCTAACTGACCAAGCTAACTGGCCAGCTTCATACTGTTACTACAAAAATATAGTGAAGCCTGCAAAGAGCATACCAGAAAGACATAAAATGTCTAGTTTTTCTCCTATATTCATCCAAAAGTCTCCAAATGTGTTTTATTGTTGATTGAATAATACATTCCAACATTCTGGAATTTTGCAGTGTCATGTTTACAACCTTGTAATATTGACTCTATAGTTTAAAATCTTATCTAATTTGGAATCAATAAACCTTCCGGTTGGAGGGTGTCTGAAACAACATTCAAAGCTGAAGCCCATCTTGGAAATGACCTCTGCCATAAAGAATTGTAATTTCAGGGCCAGCCCGATGGCGCACTGGAGAAGTGCACTGGTTGGGAGCGTGGTGGCGCTCCCGCCGAGGGTTCGGGTCCCATGTGGAGACTGGTTCCCGCTCACTGGCTGAGCGCGGTGTGGGCGCGACACCGAGGGTTGCGATCACGTTACCGGTCAGTAAAAAAGACAACAAGGAAAACAAAAAAAGAATTGTAATTTCAGGGCCAGCCCGATGGCGCACTGGAGAAGTGCACTGGTTGGGAGCGTGGTGGCGCTCCCGCCGAGGGTTCGGGTCCCATGTGGAGACTGGTTCCCGCTCACTGGCTGAGCGCGGTGTGGGCGCGACACCGAGGGTTGCGATCACGTTACCGGTCAGTAAAAAAGACAAAAAGGAAAACAAAAAAAGAATTGTAATTTCACCTTAGGATAGGGTCCACAATGCTTGTGCAAATATTCATCTTAAATCAATAATCTGTATTTTTAATATTGATTCTACTTGCAAAGCTACATTCCTTAATTTTCCATAAAGAAGTTGGATATTCATCCTCAGGACTCTGGGAAAACTGCACTTCTATAAATGGCAGGTGTGAATCTCTTATTCAAAAAGTGTGAGAAACAGAGAATTGGACTTCAATTACTTTGTCACGAATCTATTTTCTCTCATTTTTTTTTTCTTTTACTAAAAAATCAGCATGTGTATTTTAGAATTTTTGGAGTACTGTTTTATTCACCCATTGGTACTTTTGACTACACTGAGAAGAATTCTCATAGTCTAAGTTTAATGAAATTTTACTCTCAAGCAGACTGAAATAACCAAGAGACACATTCACAATGTCAACATGTAAAATTTCCCTTAACAATACTATCCATACAATTCTACCAACATATTTTCTTTAATTTTGAACTTTTATACAGAAGGTTTTACCTGAGAGGAATATGTACTCAAAATGTGCATGCAGGAAAATTCCCATTTTAATTGTTAATTCTCACTTTTCCCTATATGCCACTCCTCCCCCTCCCCACCAAACCACAGCAACCATTCTATAATGTTGAATGTTTCTTTGGTGTGTGTTTTATAAAACATGTATTTATTTTATAAAACATATATTATTTTATTTAACTTCTCAATATACATTGTAGTTGATTTTCGTGTCCCTTTGCCCTCTGTTTCCTTTTTCTTTCATTCCTCTTTCCTCCCTCCTTCCCCTCCATCCCCCAACACTACGCCACATCTGTTCACTTGTCCTAACCAGATCAAGGAATTGTTGTGATTGTTGTGTCTTCTTCCCTCCCTACCCTTTATTTGTTTGTATATTTGTTTATTATTAGCTCCCACAAATAAGTGAGAACATGTGGTATTTCTCTTTCTGTGCCTGACTTGTTTCACTTAATACAATTTTCTTTTAAGTCTATCCATGTTGTTGTGAATGGTAGTATTTCATTCTTTTTTATAGCAGAGTAGTATTCCATTGTGTAGATATACCACAGTTTCTGTATCCACTCATTCGATGATGGACATTTGGGCTGGTTCCAGCTCTTGGCTATTGTAAAGAGTGCTGCAATGAACATTGGGGAACAGGTATACCTTTGACTTGATGATTTCCATTCCTCTGGGTATATTCCCAGCAGTGGGATAGCTGGGTCATATGGTAGATCTATCTGCAATTATTTGAGGAACCCCCATACCATTTTCCATAAAAGCTGCACCATTTTGCAGTCCCACCAACAATGTATGAGAGTTCCTTTTTCTCTGCAACCTTGCCAGCATTTATCATTCTCAGTCTTTTGGATATTAGCCATCCTAACTGGGGTGAGATGGTATCTCAGTGTGGTTTTGATTTGCATTTCCCAAATGCTGAGTGATGTTCAGCATTTTTTCATGTGTCTATTGGCCATTCGTATATCTTCCTTTGAGAAATTCCTATTTAGCTTCTTTGCCCATTGTTTAATTGGGTCATTTGTTTTTTTGCTGTAAAGTTGTTTGAGTTCCTTGTATATTCTGGATATTAATCCTTTGTCAGATGTATATTTTGCAAATATTTTCTCCCACTCTGTTGGCTGTCTTTTACCTCTGTTAATTATTTCTTTTGCTGTGCAGAAGCTTTATAGTTTGACATAATCCCATTTGTTTATTTTTCCTTTTGTTGCCCATGCTTTAGGAGTCATATTCATGAAGTCTGTGCCCAGTCCTCCGTCCTGGAGTGTTTCCTCTATGTTTTCTTTAAGAAGTTTTACTGTCTCAGGGTGTATATGTAATTCTTTAATCCATTTTTAGTTGATTTTGGTATATGGTGAGAGGTATGGGTCTAGTTTCATTCTGCTGCATATGGATATCTAGTTATCCCAGCATCTGTTGAAGAGGCAGTCTCTTCCCCAGTGTGTAGACTTTGTGCCTTTGTCAAAGATCAGATGGCTGTAGGTATGTGGATTGATTTCTGGATTCTCTATTCTATTCCATTGATCAGTGTGTCTGTTTTTATGCCAGTACCATGCTGTTTTGGTTATTTAGCTTTGTAGCTTAGTTTAAACTCAGGTAGTGTTATGCTTCCAGCTTTATTTTTTTTGCTCAGAATTGCTTTGGCTATATATGGTCTTTTGTTATTCCATATAAATGTTAGGATAGTTTTTCTGTTTCTGAGAAAAATATCTTTGGAATTTTGATGGGGATTGCATTGAATTAGTAAATCACTTTGGGGAGTATGGAAATTTTCACAATGTTGCTTCTTTCAATCCAAGAGCATGGGATATCTTTCCATCTTCCTGTGTGCTCTTTAATTTCTCTCAACAGTGGTTTGTAGTTCTTGTAGATATTTTTCACATCCTTGATTAACTTTATTCCAAAGTATTTTATTTTATTTTTTGGTGACTATTGTAAATGGGTTAGCTTTCTTGATTTCTTTTTCTGCTAGGTAATTTTTGGACTATAGAAACTCTACTGATTTTTGCGTGTTGATTTTGTATCCTGCAACTTTTCTGACATCATTTATCAACTCTAAGAGTTTTTTTTGTAGAGGCTTTATGCTGTTCTATATATAGGATCATGTCATCTGCAAAAAGGGACAGTTTGACTCCATCTTTTCCAATCTGAATGCCTTTTTTCCTTCTCTTCCCTGATTTCTCTGGGTAGTACTTCCAATACTATGTTAAATAGGAGTGGTGAGAGTGGGCATCCTTGTCTTGTTCCTGTTCTTAAGAGAAACATTGTTGAGTGTTCCCTATTCAGGATGATACTGGTGGTGGTTTGTCATATATGGTTTTGATTGTGTTGAGATGCTTTCCTTCCATACCCAATTTATAGAGTCCTTTTTATGAACAAATGTTGACTTTGTCAAATGTTTTTTCAGTGTCTGTAGAGAAGATTATCTGGTTTTTATCTTCCATTTTGTTGATGTGGTATATCACATTTATTGATTTGTGTATACTGACCAACCTTGCATACCTGGGATGAATTGCACTTGATCATGGTGTATCATTTTATGTTGTGTTGTTGTATTCTATTAGCCAGTATTTTATTGAGGATTTTTGCATTTATATTCATCAAAGATATTGGCCTGTAGTTCTGTTTTTTTTTGTTGTATCTTTGCCTAGTTTTGGTATCAGGGTGATGTTTGCCACCTAGAATGAGTTTGGGAGAATGGCCTGTTTCAATTTTTTTGTAATAGTTTGTAGAGAATTGGTATTAATTCTTCTTTAAAGGTTTGGTAGAATTCTGCAGTGAACGCATCCAGTCCTGGACTTTTCTCTGTTGGGAGAGTGCTGATAACAGCTTCAATCTGTTTGACTGTTATTGGTCTGTTCAGATTTTCTTTGACTTCTTGTCTCAGTCTTGGTAGTTTGTACATGTCCAGAAATTTATCCATTTCCTCAGTTTTTCAAATTTGTTAGCATGTAGTTGTTTATATTTCTCTGTAATGGCTCCTTGTTTTTCTGAGGTCTCTGTTGTAATATCACCTTTTTCATTTCTAATTTTTGTTATTTGGATCTTCTCTCTTCTTATTTTAGTTAGCCTTTCTAATGGTTTGTCAATTTTATTTATCTTTTAAAAAAACCCCAACTTTTTGTTTCATTGATCTTTTGCATCATTTTCTGGATTTCTATTTCATTTAATTATACTGTGATCTTAATTATTTCTTTCCACCCACTAACTTTGGGTTTGGATTGTTCTTGTTTTTCTAGTTCTTTAAGGTGAAGTGTTAAGTTGTTTATTTGCCATCTTGCCTTTCTTCTGAAGTAAGCATTTAATGTGATAAATTTCCCCCTTAGTACTGCTTTTGCAGAATCCCTGAAGTAAGCATTTAATGTGATAAATTTCCCCCTTAGTACTGCTTTTGCAGAATCCCACAAGTTTTGGTATGATGTGTCATTTTTTTCATTAGTTTCAATAAATTTTGGATATCCTGTTTAATTTCTTCTTGGACCCATATGTCATTAAGTAGAATGTTGTTTAATTTCCATGTATTTGTATAGTTTCCAGAATTTTGTTTGTTATTGATTTCTAATTTTAATCCATTGTGATCTGAAAAAATACATGGAATAATTCCAATTTTTTCAAATATGTTGAGACTTGACTTCTGACCTAACATGTGGTCTATACTGGAGAATGTTCCAGGTGCTGATGAGAAGAATGAATTTTCTGAGGTTGTTGGATGGAATGTTTTGTAAAGATCTGCCATGTCCAATTGGTTTAAAGTTTTGTTTAGATCTTGTGTTTCTCTGATGATTTTTTGCCTAGATGATCTGTCCAATGTTGGGAGTAGGGTGTTCAGGTCCTCTACTATTATGATATTTAGCGTCTATCTCTTTCTTTAGGTCTAATAGTGTTTGCTTTATAAATCTGGCTGCTCCAATGTTGGGTGTATATATATTTATGATTGTTATGTCTTCTTGTTGGATAGATCCTTTTATCATTATATAGTGGCCTTGTTTATCTTTTTTTTATGGTTTTTGGTTTAAAGTATATTTTATCTGATATAAGAATAGCTACTCCAGCTCATTTTTGGTGTCTATTTGCATGGTATATCTTTTTCCATCCTTTCAATCTTAGTCTATGTATACCTTTATAGGTGAGGTGAGTCTCTTGAATGCAGCATATTGTTGGGCCCATCTTTTTAATCCAATCAGTCAGTCTGTGTCTTTTGAGTGTGAGATTTAATCCTTTTACATTAAGAGTTATTTTTGAAAGGTGTTGATTTACTCCTGGCATTTCATTGATTTTTGTTTGGATTTTTAAAATATCTTCTGTTCCTTTCTTTCTGATTTACTGATTGTCTTCTGTGTTTGTTGGTTTCTTGGAATAGTAGTAAACTTTTTTTTTGTCTTTACTGTTAACTTTTATTTTTGCTGGTGGGTTTTGTTCTGTCTTGAATATTTATGGTAGTAATGGTTGTTTTTCAGTTACCAGACCCAGTACTCCCTTGAGTATTTCTCATAAGGCTGGTCATGTGGTAGTGAACTCCGACAGTTTTTGCTTGTCCGGGAAGTACACTATTTGTTTTTTGTTTTGGAAGGATAGCCTTGCTGGGTAAGATATGTTGGCTGGCAATTTTTGTTTTTTAGTATTTCGAATATATCATCCCGTTCTCTTCTCGCATTTAGGGCTTCCAATGAAAAGTCTGATGTTAGTCTGATTGGTGCTCCATTATAGGTGACTTGATGCTTCTCTCTTGCAGCTCTTCAGATTCTCTCTTTGTCTTTGAGTTTTGCCAATTTGACTATAACATGTCTTGGAGAGAAACTTTTTGGGTAGAATATGTTTGGGGATCTTTGAGCTTCCTGAATCTGAAGATCTGTGTCTTTTCCTATATCTGGGAAGTTTTCTGCTATTATTTTGTTGTATATGTTTTTAATACCATTTCCTTTTTTCTCCCCTTCTGGAATACCCATGATTTGGATATTTGAGCATTTAATGTTGTGTGTTATCTCTCTTAGATTTTCTTCAATTTTTTAAAGTTCTATTTTCTGTTTTTTTGTCTGACTGTGTTATTTTGAATAGGCCATTTTCAAGTTCAGAAATTCTTCTGCTTGTTCTAGGCTTCTGGTTAAGCTTTCTGTTGTGTTTTTTATTTTGTTGAATGAATCCTTCAGCTCCGCAAGCTCTGCTACATTCTTTTTCAGGGCATTGATTTCTTTGTACATTTCTTCTTTCAGGTCCTCTACACTTTTTCTCATTTCATTGTATTGTCTAACTGATTCTTCTTGTATCTCATTCAGTTTCCTTAGAATTGTTGCTTGAAATTACTTGTCAGTCATTTCAAAGACTTCTTGTTCTATGGGATCTGGAACTTGAGAGTTATTATATTCCTTTGGTGGTGGGTGTTGTACTTTCTTGGTTTTTAATATTTCTAGTATCTCTCTGTTGGTGTTTAGTCATTGTTTCAGAGGGTTTCATGGTTCACTTAGTCCAGCATTGTGTCTGGCCTGGATCCCATGGCGGCTGCCAATTCAGAGATGCTGCCTTGGGGTATGGGGGTCAGTGGGCCAGGCCTCTTGGAGGGTCAGACCACGACAGGTGTGGGTTCAGTGCTGCTGCCTCGGGTTCTGGGGGGGTCACTCTGTTGACCTTTTTAACAGTTTGCCAGACATGCTCGGATATGTCAAAATTCCAGGATTCTGAGGCATCCTTACTGTCTCAGGGACATTTACACAGAGAGGAGTACTTCCTACTGCTTTTGATGTAATTGATGCTCAGTGTAGAAAACCTACACATTGAATATATAAAACACAGAATATGTATTTTAAATGCTGATATAAGATTAAAATTAATCAAATAGCAAAATAACATTGCTAATGTATTATTGTTATTTAAAACACTTCAAACATTTTAAACAGAAGATAAATCATATGGAAACTCGACAACCACAAAACTCAGCAAGAGTTACAAAATTAAACACATTTTAAAATATAAATTCCATGAGTTTATTCTATGCTGATTCTTGTACCTTCTTTAAACATGACCGTAATACTCAATACCTACCAAGGTAATGATATTTATATTGATATTGTCCCAGGGTAAAGGTAATCTAACAAGAAGAATATCACTGGGTAGCAGAGTTTATAGGATGTGGATTATTAAATCTTTGATCTGATTATGAACCAGAACCTACGACTCAAAGATCACCTAATTCCTTTCCAAGTATTGAGGAATTTTTGAAGCTGGGTTTTATTCCCTGTAAGTACTGAAATATAAGGGTCAATATCCAATAAAAGGCAGAATCCCTATGAGATGAATCAGCTTTTCTCCTACTGACATTTGATGATTCCAGAATAGAAGGCCGAGAGACTAAGAATCTGAGTAGTGCTTTTGATAGCATGTGGGGCCAGGGAGTTAGATGAGGATAACAATAATAATCATCATGATGATGATGATGATGATGATGATGATGATAATAATAGTAATAATAATAATAATAATAATAGTAATAATAGTTTCCCTAAGAGGTTTTACTACCCAGAGAATGAAGGATTGAACCTATACATTTAGCTCATCTCTTAAGAATATTTAATGAATCATTTTGTATTACAACTATGTTTTTATGCACTTCAATTTAAATTTTCCTTTTTGAATATCATTCAAAAGTGGTAGATTTTCACAGATTCAATTTATTACTATTAGCCATAATTATTATTCTCCTTCTGAGTCTCACTTTGTAACAATTTAACTAATGAAATGCCTTAAAGCTGGCTTCTTTCAATAGTACCCCTGACATTTTTAAAGCATCGTTCCTTTCTGGCAATAAGACACTTCAAACACTTTATTTACTTATTTATTTATTTTTTATTTTCATTTATCAATATACAATGTATATTTTATATTGTATATTTCATATCCCTTTACCTATTCCTCTTTCCCCCCTCCTTCCCCCTCTTCCCCCATCAATATCATATCTGTTCACTTACCTTAACAAATTCAAGGAATTGTGGTTACTGTGTCTTCTTACCCCCCAGCACCATTTATTTGTTTGTATATTTATTTATTTATTTTTAGCTCTCACAAATAAGTGAGAACATGTGGCATTTCTCTTTTTGTGCCTGGCCTATTTCATTTAATATAATTTTCTCTAAGTCCATCCATGTTGCTGTGAATGCTAGTATTTCATTCTTTTTTTTTAAAGCAGAGCAGTAATCCATTGTGTAGAGATAACACATTTTCTTTATCCACTTATCTGATGATGGACATTTGTGCTGGTTCCAACTCCTGGTTATTGTAAATAGTGCTGAAATAAACATGAGAGTACAGGTGTTCCTTCAACATGATGATTTCCATTCCTGGGTCATATGGTAGATCAATCTGTATTTGCTTGAGGAACCTCCATACAATTTTCAATAAAGGCTGCACCATTTTGCAGTCCCACCAACAGTGTATGAGTGTTCCTTTTTCTCCACAACCTCACCAGCATTTATCATTCTCAGTCTTTTGGATATTAGCCATCTTAAAAACACTTTATTTTTAATGTTCCCCTGGCCAAAGACCAGAAATCAGTCATTCTTCAAATAACACTTTTAATCTAGGGTGAGATAGAGTCTAAAATATGGGCACTGGGCCTGAATGTTTTAGTTTTCTCCATGTGCACCACTGGTATTGACACCTTGTTGGGTCTCTTTGGTGACAGTGCAGAAAAATACATTTCTTACTAAAATAGTGAGCTCATATAGATATTTCCTAATTAAAACTTTAAGTTCTCTTTATTAGAGGTCACACTGACTGCCTGCCACCCCTCTGATCCCCTCCACACACACACACACACACACACACACACACACACACACACACTTACACACAAATAAATTTCCACCACTTCATTGGATCCAGCCCAGGCTCAAACTTAAATCTCTGCTAAAAGCATTGCCACAGACATTAAATCATTTTCACTATTAGATCAAAACCAGGTATATTAATATAATGATTAATTATGAAAAGTTTAGGCCCACTCAAATTGTAGACATCTATGGTCAATTATCATTTTAACTATCTCTAATTTTATTCATTTCTCCAATAATATTTTCTTCATGTCTCTACCTTAAACTGTAATTGATAGTGTATTCTTACTGCTGGTCAAATAGGATTTACTTATTTTAGAATGTAATTTGGTTTTAAATTCATTTTATTTTTACCAAAGGAATACATGTACTCATATAAAAAGGTTAGAATGGTAATGAAATTTCTTTTTCCAGGAATCACAAGCAAGGTAATTCAGACCAACAGGCCCGTTGAAACAATTAGTAAATCTGGAAAAAATATGAAAAATATCTGCTTGAAGGTACTGGAGAGCTAATAAGGCTGTAAAAAATTTCAAGGGCAACATCCAAAAGAAGGCAGAACCCCAATGAGGTAAGTCCGTACTGGAGCTGCACTTCTCCAAATGGCATTTGCTGAATCAGAAAGAGGAGGGTGAGAAACTAAGGAGTTGAGCTGTGCTTTTGACAACCTGTGCTAGTGGGAAAAAAAAAAAAAAATTAGAGTTCAGAGTATGCCAGAAGGAGGCATCTGGTGTTTCTCTATTTTTTGTGTTGGGATCCCCAAAGACAATTTACTGAGAGTCAGTAAATTTGGAAGCATGTAGGCTCTCTGATTTAGACTTGTTGGTGCACTTGGTACCCTTATAGCCACCTGACAGAGGAAATAAATTCATCTCTGAAGGAAGAACGTAATCCAAGGACTAAAGTTATTTCTAACTTTTTTTCATATGTAATGTCTGACTATCATTCAAAACTAAAGTGGCATATAAAGAATAAAACAACATAAATATAAACTGAGAAAAAATGACAGATGATAAAAATGAATACTCAAGGAATACAGGTGAGGGTATAAGACATGTAATTAAAATAAATTACCATGTTCAAAGAGACAGGAAGAAAACATGACTTATAGGAGAAAACTGTAAATTGGAAAACGTAATAGTGAACAAAATAAAACAAGAATTTAAAACAAGAAACATAAAACAAAAGTTAGAACATTTAGGGTTTATCAGCATATTAGAAAAATAATTAGGCACTGGAGGATGTGTCAGGAGACAATTTCCAAACGTAAGTATGGTGAGATCAAAAAATGGAAAAAAAAAAGAACAAATATACAGAAGGAAGACTAAAAGAAATACAGAGAAAAGGCATAATATACAAGTGTGCATGTGTAATCGGAGTAGCAAAGAGAGAGGAGAGAGAAGACGGGTAGGAGCAGAATTGAAAAAAATGATGGAAAATTTTCAAAATTGGTTAAAAAATAATTAAACCGTGGTTGTAGAGAACAATATGTATCTAAACAGGATAAAGAAAAAGAAAAACACACTGTACTTCCATTTCTAACCAAGATGGAATTACAGGAACGGACCCACTGACCGGTGTGAAACAAGTTAAAAACCAGACTCATGAGAGAATGGTTTTCAATATATTAGACATCAGACAATGAAGGGCAATGATTCCTGAGAAGCAGGAAATAGATAAGGTGAGGCCTACAACTCCCACAGTTTACTGCCTGGAGAGAGTTTTCCAGGCCATGCACAGGGAGTGGGAATTCAGTAGGATATTGGTTCCCTGAGGTGAGGAGACAGAGCTGGATATCTAGAGAGTTTTAGGTAGCTATGGCATAGGGGAAGAATCTCAGAGAGGAGAGTGCTGCTCCAAAAGAGACTGGAGATCTGCAGAGATTCCCTCTCAAGGGAATTTTCATCCAGGAAAATATAGCTTACAAAACTGACACAAGAAGAAACAGAAAGTCTCAACTGTCTTATAACTATAAAATAAAATAAATCTATAATTGAATACTTTACCTAAAATGAAACTCCTGGCACAGATAGATTCACTGATTATGTCAACTCTGTGGTGTACTGGATGGAGGTGGCTTATACCTGCTCACAAAAGTCAACTGTTAAAATTTCAGAAATTTTACAAGCTAGTTGTTTAACATAGCCTTTACTAAAAATTAAAACATTTTTTTGAAGGAAGAAAACGTTTGTTTTTCTTGCTTTGTTTTAATAAACAGTATATTCTTTGCTTGTAAAAAAAATTAAAACATTTAAAATTACAATTAAATTATATTGAAAGCAAAAGTAATAAATACCTTAAACTCATTACTTTGTGGTTATTTATTGCATCTTACTATTAGCTACTCTTGAGGTTATTAACTTATATTGCATCTGTAGGGTGCAAATGCTGCATACTGTTATACTACTGGGCCTCTCTTCTCACTTCCACACCCAGTGACATCACATTGATGTCATGAACTCAGCCATGGTGGGAGAATTTATACCACAGAAATTAGTAAGCATTATATATCAGGGCATGATTTATTGCAAAAAATGAAAGGGGGTTTGTTTTAATAAATATAACTTGTATGAGGATAGTTTAACAGTACATTACATATATGATTTAGTGGCAATAAATTTTAGGGGGTAGAGTTAGTAGATTCAGATGCAAACCGATTTGTCGGATTTGCTAAATTGCTGCTCCATGGTGGATGTGGATACAAGAGTTCAGCAAAACGCAACTAGAGTATTTTGTGAGAATCAATTAGCTATATAGAATTTATAGTAAAGTGTTGTACATTTTATTATCATTCGTAAGTTGTGTGTTACACATCCTTAATATCAGTAAAATTTGCAATAAACATATATATACTACTTATATATAAAGTTAGTATGATATGTATAATATAAATTATCATGTGTAATATTTTTGAAAAGCCAGTTGTTAAATATTTACCAGCATGACACTGTTTCTACCTACATTTAAGGAAGAGATAGCATTCTTTCTCGCAAACTTTTCCAAAGAATCAAAAAATAGAGGACACTTTTTATTTTGATTTTTTTTCAGGCCAGGTTAACATCAGAAAAGATTGTTAAGCCAGCTTAACTTTGAAAAATATATGTAAAAAGGCAAAATTAAAAGTCAATGTGTCTGGGCCGGCCCGGTGGCGCACTGCTACAGTGCGCCGCTTTGGAGCGTGGCGGCGCTCCCGCCAAGGGTTCGGATCCCACATACAGACCGGTTCCCGCTCACTGGCTGAGCAAGGTGCGGGTGCAGCACCGAGGTTTGCGATCCCGTTGCCGGTCCCGGTCCGGTACGGGCGCGACACTGAGGGTTGCGATCCATTGCCGGACACGAAAAAAGACAAAAAGGAAAAAAAAAAAAAGTCAATGTGTCTTATGAACAGAGATGCAAATATCCTTAATAAAATGTTAGTGAACATAATCCAGAATAATTTATCACAATCACATTTGATGTATTTCCGTAGTAAAAATCTGGGAGATCATTTAAAAATTCCATTATTGGGGGAGTGGGAAGGGGATAAGGGAGGAATTGGTAAAGGGCCATGGAAAGTGATTAGATTGTATGATGTTGAATATACTAATCATCCTGATTTGAGCATGACATATTGCATACAGGTATTGATATTCAACTCTGTACCCCACAGATATGTACAATCAATTATGGCTCAATTAAATTTTAAAAAGAACTTAAAATAAATAAAATAAAATTCCATTATGAAGTAGCAACTCAATTTAGCTCAAAATCCATTATCATATCTATTAATCCTTTGTTCGTGAGCCCTTGTGCAAAGACTGAGTTTGTCTGGAAAAGAATCTGACATAATTCTCTGCACTGTGATTCACCTACAGGGATCTGCCAAAATCTTTATACAGGGTCCTTATCTGCCGTAAATGCTTCCAGCTGCATCAGATCTAGTGGAGCATGAGACTCAGGAGGAAGAACAGCTGGCTTGGCAGCATTAATCTGTTGAAGAGCCTGCTCCTATTGTAGGACCACTCAAAAATTGCATTCTTTTGTGTAACTCAAAAAATAATGAGTATCATGCCCAATGTTCAAAAAATACGGGTTGGGGTTGTGTTTCTTCCTTAGTGATAGGACCCAATCCAGTGATTTATGCTTCACCTTGGAAAGAATATCTCCATATGCAGCAGACCACCCAGCCCCTAATAATAGATGACAGGCCACTAAATTTTGGTAGGATTTAAATCCCATTCTTTGACAAACAATTGTCTCACCAGGTTATCTATGGTAGTTGCTACTTACTGCTCACCAGGTCCAATTAGCATATTATCGATATTGTAATATAATAATTTTATCAATCAGTATGATGATCAACATGCAAATGAAGAAATGATCAAGGTCCCTATAGACTAGATTATGACATAGGGCTGGAGAATTGAAATATCCTTGAAGTAATACAAAAAAGCTGTGAATTTTAATGCTAAATCTGCTAGCTTAATCAAACTCTTTTTGGTAGTATTTACAAAAAGATATAGAAGGGGAGAAAAGCATTCAACAGATTAAAAGCTACATAACAGGTGACAGGGATTTGTTGATATTCTTTGGTAAAGGAAAACATCTGGATCAGCAGCTGCAATTGGAGTCACCATCTGATTAAGTTTATGATAATCTACAATTATTCTCCAATGTCATATTTTCTGCTCAAGCCAAATAGGCTAATTAAATGAGGATGTAGTAGTATCAACACTCTGGCATCTTTTGAGCTCTTTTTGGTGGCGCTAATCTTTGTAGTTCCTCCTACATGTAGTATTGTTTTTGAATTATTATGTAGAAAGATACAGTTCAGAAGGTTTTTGCTTGAACCTACCTCTCACTCCAGGGGTCAAAGAACCGATTTGGAGATTGTGCCAGTAGTTGTGTATACCTATTGTAATTATGCACTGCAGGGGTGAGGAAATAATTACAGTATGAGTTTGCAGAATTACTGGGCCCACTGTGAGATGGACCCATGCTAAAACTCCACTGCTCTCCATAAATCCCTACTCAGAGCCAGTGGTCAGTAATTGCTGAAAAATCTGATTATTTTCCCTTATCTCATCAACAATAACTCTTTTGGATGATCACGGTTTTTTGTTTTTTTTTTTTGAGAAAAGCTGATGGAAATTTATGGCACAGGTTTTGGGCAGTGTATTCCTCAAATACACCCAGCCCTGAAGTGAAAGTGATTCTGGGAATATAAACC
Organism: Galeopterus variegatus; assembly: GCF_000696425.1. NCBI lineage: Eukaryota > Metazoa > Chordata > Mammalia > Dermoptera > Cynocephalidae > Galeopterus > Galeopterus variegatus. The sequence goes on along the minus strand of NW_007727279.1, from coordinate 117,889 downwards.
GGCTCCTGTCAGGGAATTAGTTGACAAGTCACAACTCTGTATCGGGTAATTCAAGTCAGATTTCTGTTTATCAGATCTGGAGATTTTATTTACACAATCAACTACAATGTTAGCAGGCTGCATATTTATTTTAGTCATAGGGACTTCATGATTAATTAGCTGATGACAGAGATTTCTGTGGGTCAGCTTTTGTATGCTGTGCTTCTGAAATATTTATTCATTAAATCTTCGCCCAGGCCTATGTACTGAAGTGTTTCCTCTATGTTTTCTTCTAGAATTTTTATAGTTTCAGGTCTTCCATTTAATTCTTTAATCCATTTGAGTTGATTTTGGTATATGGTGAGAGACGGGAGTCTAGTTTCATTCTTCTGCGTATGGAAATCCAGTTTTGATTACTAAAGCTTTGTAGTATATTTTGAAGTCAAGGAGTGTGACTGTTCTTTCTGCTCAGGATTGCTTTGGCTAGTCAGAGTCTCTTGTTCCATATAAATTTTTGAATTGTTTTTTCTATTTCTGTGAAGTATGTCATTGGTAGTTTGACAGGGATTACATTGAATCTGTAGATCGCTTTGTATAGTATGATCATTTTGACAATATTGATTCTTCCAATCCATAAGCATGGAATGCCTTTCCATTTTTTGTGTCTTCTTTAACTTCTTTAATCTGTGTTTTATAGTTTTCATTGTAGAGATCTTTTACCTAATTGGTTAAATTTATTCCTAGGTATTTTATTTTTTGTTGTTGCTATTGTAAATGGGATTGATTACTTGATTTCTTTTGCTGCTAGTTTGTTGTTGGTGTATAGAAATGTTACTGATTTTTGTGTGTTGATTTTGTATCCTACAACTTTAATGAATTTATCAGGTCTAAGGGTTTTTTGATAGAGTCTTTAGGTTTCCATGTATGTAAAATGGTGTTATCTGCAAACAGGTACAACTTGACTTCCTCCTTTCAAATTTGGATGCACTTTATTTCTTTCTCTTGACTAATTGCTCTGGCTAGGACTTCCAGTACAGTGTTGAATAGACGTGGTGAGAGTGAGCATTGTTGCCTTGTTCCAGTTCTTAGGGGGAAATCTTTCACCTTTTTCTCATTCAGCATGGTGTTACTTGTGGGTTTGTCATAAACAGCATTTATTGTATTAAGATACTTTCCTTCTATAACTAATTTGTTGAGAGCCTTTATCATGAAAGGATGTTGAATTTTATCAAATGCTTTTTCTGCATCTATCAAGATAATCAGATTTTTTTCTTTCATTCTGTTGATGTCATGTATTATACTTATTGATTTGTATATGTTGAACCATTCTTACATCCCTGGGATAAATCCCATTTGCTCATGGTGTATAATCTTTTTGAGGTGCTGTTGGATTCAGTTTGCTAGTGTTTTACTGAGGATTCTTGCATCTATGTTCATTAAGGATATTGGTCTGAAGTTTTCTTTTTTTGTTGTGTCCTTGCCTGGTTTTGATATCAGGTAATGCTGGCCTTGTGGTATGAGTTTGGAAGAATTCCACCCACTTCAATTTTTTGAAATAGTTTAAGAAGTATTGGTATTAGTTCTTCTTTAAATGTTTGGTGGAATTCAGCAATAAAGCCATCTGGTCCTGGGCTTTTCTTTTTTATTGGGAGAGTTTTTATTACCGATTCAATCTCATTACTTGTAATTGATCTGCTAAGTTTTTTTATTTCTTCTTGTTTCAGTCTTGGTATGTCATATGTGACCAAGAATTTATCCATTTCCTCTAGTTTTTCATATGATTGGCATATAGTTGTTCATAATAGTCTCTGATGATCCTTTGTATTTTAGTGCTGTCTGTTGTAATGTCCCCACTTGCATTTCTATTTTTATATGGGTCTCTTCTTCTTCTTTTTTTTTTCTTGGTTAGTCTGGCTAATGATGTCTTGATTACATTTACCTTTTCAAAGAGCAGATTTTTTATTTGATTAATCTTTTATATTGTACTTTTGGTCTCAATTTCATTTATTTCTGCACTGATTTTTATTGTTTCTTTTCTTCTACTTATTTTGGGTTTGTTTGTTCTTGCTTTTCTAGTTTCTTTAGGTGTGCTGTTAGGCTGTTCATTTGAAATCTTTCTGCTTTTTTGAGGTAGCCATTTATTACTATAAACTTTCCTCTTAATACTGCCTTGGCTGTATTCCATAGGTTTTGATATGTTGTGTTCCTGTCTTCATTAATTTTAAGAATATTTTTTTACTTCCTTCTTAATCTCTTCTTTGAACCATTGGTCATTTAAGAGTGTGTTGTTTAATTTCCATGTATTTGTGTAGTTTTGCAAGTTCTTCTCATTATTGATTTCTAGTTTTATTCCATTATGGTCAGAAAAATACTTGCTATGATTTTTACTTTTTTGAGCTTGTTGAGACTTATTTTGTGGTCTAACATATAGTCAGTCCTGGAGAATTTTCCATGTACTAATAAAAAGAATGTTTATTCTGCAGCTGTAGGATGAAATGCTCTGTATATGTCTGTTAGGTCCAGCTGGTCTGTGGTGCCATTTAAATCCAATATTTCCCTGTTGATTCTCTGTCTCAATGATTTGTCCAGTGCTGAGAGAGGGGTGTTAAAAGTTCCTAAGTATTATTGTGTTGGTGCCTATCTCTTCCTTTAGATCTGATTATATTTGCTTTATATATCTGGGTTTTCTGGTGTTGGGGCATATATATTTATAATTTTTATATCCTTTTGCTGTACTAATTCCTATATCATTATGTAGTGCCCTTCTTTGTCTGTTAGTACAGATTTTGATTTAAGGTCTGTTTTATCTGATATAAGTGTAACTATTTCTCTTTTCTTTTCCATTTGCATGTAATATCTTTTTCCATCCCTTCATTCTCAGTCTATGTGTGTCTTTGTAGGTAAGGTGTCTTTCTTGCAGGCAGCATATGGATGGATCTTTTTAAAAAAATATATTCAACCAGTCAATGTCTTTTAATTGGGACATTTTATCAGTTTACATTCAAGGTTATTATTAATATGTGAGGTCTTATTCCTGTTATTTTGTTGGTGGTTTTCTGATTATTTTGTGAATCCTTTCTTCCTCTCTTATTGTTTTTCCTTACAGTTTTGTGATTTTCTGCACTGGTAAAGTTTGTTTCCTTTCTCTTTTTAATTTGTGTATCTACTCTACCAGTATGATTTATATTTCAGGTGTTTTCATGATGGTTGTTATTGTTCTTTCTCTTCTTAATGTAGGACTCCCCTAAGCATTTCTTGTAAGGCTGGTTTGGAGGTGATGAATTCCCTTAATTTTTGCTAGTCTGAGAAAGATTTTATTTCTCCTTCAATTCTGATGGATGGATTTTCAGGGTATAGTACTCTTGGCTGGCAGTTGGTTTTTCTTTCAGTATTTTGAATATATCATCACATTCTCTCCTGGCCTATGGGGTTTCTGCTGAGAAGCTTGCTGTTAATCTAATGGGGATTCCCTTATAAATGACTTGATATTTTTCTTTTGCCGTTTTTAGAATTTTCTCTGTCTCTAACTTTGGATAGTTTGACTACAGTGTGTCTTGGAGATGATCTATTTGGGTTGAATCTATTTGGAGACCTTTGAGCTTCATGGAATTGGATGTTTCTATATTTTCCCAGACTAGGGAGGTTTTCAGTTACTATTTCATTAAATAGGTTTTCAATATTTTTGTTTTTTTCTTCTGGACTGCCTGTATTTCAAATATTTGTTCTCTTAATAGTATCCTATAGATCTTGTAAGCTTTATTCATTCTTTTCCCTTTTTTTTTGTCTTCTGGTGTATTTCAAAACTGCTATCTTCAAAATTAGAGATTCTTTCTTCTGCTTGATCTAGTCTGTAGTTGATACTCTCAGATGTATTTTTTATTTCTTTCAATGAATTCTTCAATTCTAAGATTTTTGTTTGACTTTTTAACAATGATATCTATCTCTTTGGTGAATTTCTCATTCAGATTGTGAACTGTTTTTCTGATTTTGTTGAACTCTCTGTATACTCTTGTATCTCTGAATTTCTTTAATACAATTAATTTGGATTCCTTTTCTGTCAAGTCATCAGTTTCCTATTCTTTGCAATCAGTTGCTGGAACATTATTTTGGTTTTGGGGTGGTATCATGTTACTTTGTTTTTTCATGTTTTTTTTTTGTCCCCTCGCATTGGTGTTGGTTGGATAGAGTGCAATGGCTTTGTCCAGGATGGATGCAGTAGTGTGGACTCTCTGTAGCTTCTTCAGCTGTAATCCACTTTTGCTATATCTGCAAGTGACTCAGCAACCTGTGCTTGGGAGGTTTGTGGTGGCAGTTGCACAGCTTTGCTGAGGGATGGATCACTGGGTTGACTCACAGGCCAGGGGTGTGTGCATGCACCCTGTGAGTCAGTCATCTTGGGAGCTGGCTCACTGGAAATGTGATTGCTGGACTGATTCTCAGGCTGAGGGTTTGGGTGTCTGGTGTGTGAAGGTCTCTGGGACTAGTTTGTCAGTGACAGGGTCACTGTGCTGCTTCTCTGACCTGGGGTGTGCCCCCTAGGGGCATGTCAGCCATGTTATTTCTCACATGGATGTGTGTGTGTGCGATGGCTGAAAGACTCAGGGGTGGGTTGTCCAGGGGTGTCACAGCTGAGCTGTTTCTCTGACCCAAGGGTGTGGGCACTTAGCTAGAGTGTGGGTCTGCTGGTGGGCCCTCTTCTGTGACACTTCTTGGGGCCTGATGTGAATTTGCGCTTCCCTTGGCAGCTCAGGTGTTGGTCTGTCAAGGGAAGAGCTGTGGTTGCTAGGCAGGGCTGCAATAAAGGGACCCAGCCAGCTGCTTCTTGGGAGCTGGGTGGGGTCACTAGACAGGCCCTCAGTGACGGGGCATGTCTAGCCACTTCTTGGTCTGTTGGCAAGGCTGCTAGGCAGACCTGCACATAGGGGCCTGACCAGCCATTTCTGTCTGTGGGCAGGGCTGCTAGGGAGGACTCCAATGAGGGGCCCAACCAGCTGCTTTCCTATTGGTGGGTGGGGCCGCTAGGCAGGCCTGCAGTGAGTTGGACATCAAGGTGCATTGGGATGGTGGATGGGGCTGTTAGGCAGGCCTGCAGGACAGATCTGTCTGGTCACTTCTCCAGAAGGGTTCTAATGCACTTTATTTTCACTGGCTCAAGGACATATTCATTAGGGTTGAGATCTGTGAGCTGTTTTTCTGGGTTGGGAACTCAGGTGCACACAACTCAGTCAGCTGGCAGGACTGGGGGCAGGGGGAGAAGTAGGGAGTGGTCCACCTGAGGAGGGTCTGCCTGTCTAGGATTGGCTTCCCAGACTGCAGAACTACAGTCACAACCACTGTGAAGCCAGACTTCAGGCAGCTGGGACCAGGGCATTATAACCTCTCTTGTGAGTGGACTGGGTGACGACAGAGCTCTAAGCCTGGGGAAGTGCCTGGCTACTGTCCCCAGGGCCGGGTGCAGTCCTGTAACAGCTCAGGTTTTAAGATGGTGCCATCCTTCATGGCCTTGGGTCCCAAGCGTGGGGGGTGGGAGTGCACAGCTTGTGCTATCGTTCTAGAGTAATGCAGTGTGTGTATTCTAGGCAGCTCCCCACACTTGGCTTCAGGCTTGTCTTGCCAAAGGATCTGCAGGCCTCTGTGGTAAGGACGGGGGTTGGTGTGTATTCTCTACCTACCTTTTCTCCACAAGGGAAAATTCTGCCTGCACCGATCCCGGTGTCAGAGACATGATGGCTGAGGTTGTGTGCCTCTCTCCTCTCTATGCTGCCATACAGGGCTTTTGTGCTCCCCAGGGATCTCACCAGTCCCCTGCAGCACTCTCACAGGTGCTCCATTCAATATTTAGCTGTCTGTTAGTTGTTTTGGTTCTTTTCTGTGGGAGGAATGTGCCCTGGGCACCTCTAGTCTGCCATCTTATCCTACCTCCCCTCCTCCTTCAGGTTTCAACTCAAAACTCACACTGTCCCAGAGGCCTTTCTAAGGCATGATATAAAGTGAATGCCTTGTTACTGTCTAGTTCTTCACCTGCATTTTAATCTATCATAGCATTAACCATAATCTGTATATTTTTTTATTTTCTTGTTTATTGTTTGTATCCTCTGTAAGAATTCTAACTCTGTAGTGCCAAAGACTTTGTTTGGTTTGTTTACCTCTGTATGTTTCATGCCCTGATCAGTACTTATATTGAATGGACTCAATAAAATATCCTCTGGACAAATGAATGGATTTACAAAAAGAGAATTATAATAATTGATATAGATAGCAGGCTCAGGTTCCTGAAATAATTGTGAAATCAGTTTTCATAACTGGCTTCATTATGAATGAGAGGAATTAATTTGGGTTCTGTGTAATTACGTGTACCTTTTAGTAAGCAGGTGGGGAGCAGGCATTCAAGGAGAGGCCTTTATAATTGCTAAAGTGAGGGATGATTAACACTGGGAGGGCCACCAAATGTGTCTGCCTTTTCTTTCTATTTTCTCTATTTTCATTGTGATGTTCAAAGTTACTGCCCTGGATTGTGTGTCCCCCCAAAACTTGACCCCTACTTTGACAGTGTTAAGGGGTGGGAAATCCTGTTATGGCAATTGAAAGGTGGGGACCTGAAGAGGTGATTAGATTATAGGACAGTACTGATCAGATTAATAATGGTGGTCAGGGGTATGATTCTGAGGCTTTAAAAAGAGAACACATGAGAAGGTTAATCTCTCTCTGCTCCTCCATTTTCTGCCATGTGAGACCCTTGGGTCGCTGAGGCCACCACCCAGACCCTCACCAGATGTATTCCTGGACTTTTGACTTCCTGGCCTCTGAAACTGTAGGCAATAAATTTCGTTTTCTTATACATCATCCAGTTCCAGGTATTTTATTGTAAGCAACAGAAAGAGACTAATGCACTTACCTTAGGCTTTGATTTGCTTTCTTCCTTCTATCTCAATACCCAGTGAGGTAGATACTTGCCTTACTTAGCTTATTGTATTCTCACTGGAACTTGAGCCAAGTCTCCTAGCTTGAGTGTCTCTGTACCCTGAAAATACAATCAGTATGTCTTGCCCCCTATGACAGGAAGACCTGTGATCACATCCACCCACATCCTCCCCTTGACTCCAGATTTGAAATTTCTCCAGGGATCCATTAGGAAGACCAGTCATCATCTCTGCAGGAGATTATGTGTACTGTGTGTATGGTTTTGATTGACCTTATTTTAAATTTACCTGCCAATCTCAAACTATCTTTTTTGCTATTTTCCAAAAGGTCCTCAAAGGGCAACTTTTCTTGTATTCTTTCTGTCTGTTTCTTTTTTTGTAATGGCTTTTATTTCAAGTAATCTTTTTTATTATTTCAAAAACATTTTGGAGACAGAAAGAGGCAGTCAATGTGCCCTCTTCATCAGAGGATCATTAAATACAATTCTGAGTAATTCCAAGTGTATATATATATTTTTAAATTAGCTTTTGATGATGGGTTTGACAACATGCAATCATAACACTTATTGGCCTGAAAGACATTTGGTGAAATCAGTTTAATATGTGGTGCTCTATAGGAAGTAAAATTGATGTCATACAAATGAAAGTGACTGTGATAATGAGGTGCCAAATTTCTAACAGATTGAAACTGAATGAGATTGATATTTCCCCACATTTACATTGAATTCTTCCAGAATGGAAGCCATGTCTTAGTCATTTATCTAGTCCCCAGGTATACATACTGCTAGGATCTTTCTACATATGCAAGAAATTTTAGTTGAATGACTAAAGATAAAACTGAAGGTTTCCAGTATTTGCAATGGATTTTATGTAACTGGGGCACAATTATATTTACTTTTTTTGACATTGACTCAAAAATTTTATCATTGTGGCCCTAGCAATCAATCCATGTATTCAAAATGTTCAAGTATGATTTCACAGAACTTAAAATCTTTTTATGTCACATTTGTTTTCTTGGTCCTTCCCTGATAATTATAAATGACAGTAACAAAAGGCAAAGAAGCGTAGACATCAGGAAAATATTGTTCCTGCTAGAAGAACAAGCCTGTCATCATACATCAATTTTAAAAAACAAATAAATGCGCATTTTTACTGGATGAATATATAAGAATCCAAAATATCTGAAAAACGCTGCAATGTTGACTAATGGTCAGAATGTTTTTGTAGAAATTCCCAAAGCAACTTTGTGAGAAAGTGTTACCCTTCTTGTCCCTTTTTTGGCTTGTGTTTGTTTTTAGTTATTTTAACCAGTGTTTTTTCCAAGCCTCACGATGTTGTTTGCTAACCTCCCCATGTCACATCAAATGAATTTGGATACTCTCTGAGACATCTAAATAGCAGTTGCAGTAAATATTCATCATGTGAAATTAATAATGACATTTTGAAATGTTCTATTTGTTTTTTATAGCCTCTCTTTACCACGCAGAACTATCCATCTCCCAATATGGTACTAAAAACAAAGGAGAGCCATGGCTGGATTTTATATCATAGTGACAGGAGAAAAAGCAAAACTGTGAGATCACCTTGGTGACAAACACTTGCAAAGCTTCAAGTCTTGCTGAGAAACTTGGGAACAGCTGAACCTAGGTTTATGATTACTCAGACAATATTTCTAATGTGAAATGAACTAAATAATTACAATTTGCCTGGATGAAAGAGAATCTGTTAATTGCTAATTATCATGATGCAATAAAAATTTAAACTGAAGTTTTCTATTGATTCCAAATACTTATCAGACTTACAAGACAAAAAAGGAACTTCCTAGTCAGATGTTAATTAGATAAAGCAAATGAAGGAGCTTTGCCGAGTGATGTTATATGATTTCAGACATAGAGTGAAAACTTTTCCTTGAGTCACACTTATTTAGCATATCTTGTTTGTTATTAGCAACTGCAAATAGAAAAGAAGAGAGAAAGAAAATGGGGCAAAACTGAGTAGATACAAAATAATAGAAGACAAGATAATTGAAGTTTTTAGAAATGTGCTTTATTGGTTGAGTGCTGCTTGTTTTGGGTCTATATTTCTGCCTTTTGTGTTTAAAATACACTTTAAAACCTAGAAAATTAAGTACCTTTGCCAATTATTGTCACTTTTCTTCCTGCTACTCTTCTCATTAACATTTCCTTGGACAAAGAAAAGACTCCAAGTAAGAATTGGCAACAGAAAATTTTGTTCCACATATTAAATCTATTTTATTGAACTGTTTGGAAATTTCAAAATTCTAAGCTTAGCTTGATAGCAAAATTAATATATTTAAAATTGTTTGTCTCTAGTGACCACTAAATTTTTTTTAAATGTATGATTTTCATACAACTATAATAAAGAAAAAAGAACACAGAAAACTCAATGACTTAGTAAAAGACAGGAAAGATAAAAATAAACCCAAAACAAAAAAAAAAAAAAAAAAAAAAAAACCCAAAACTTAAAAAACAACAAAAAAGTAGGTCTTGATAAATCCAGAGCATCTGTTAGTTAGATTGATTTTACAGCTTATTTGGGACACAATTCACTTATTCTCTTTACAGGCTTTTCTTAAGACGTCATCAAATACTGAGATTAAAGGGTTGACTGGTCTCATTTTCCTGGCAAATAGAAAAGACTTTCCATTTTGTCAAACATTTGGAAATCAAATGTTGATATTTTTCTTATAATTATTGTCAAGAAACATTTCCTTGGGGATATCAAATTGGCTGCCACTGGAAGGGACTCAAAAAACATTTCTCCATTTGTTCTCTCTCCAGAGACCATTTTCCTTTGCCACCTCTGTACCAATTGGTCATGAAAACACATTTGAGCAAATTAAAACTAACAATCTATGCTACAGACACCCACTGCCTTTTGGAGCAGGCCAAAGAAATGTCACTGCTGCCAATGGTACAATTTGAATTTAGTTACAATTAGACTTTAACCTCTGTTTTATTTGCCGAAGTTTGATCTGTTTTCTGCTATTTGTTAAAGTTCCTTCTACTTCACCAGAATGTTTATTTCAAAGGCACCATAAAAATTGTTCTGAGAAGAACACATGACTTTCAGCCTCTTCAAAACCAAAGGGACCTTTTTTTCCTTCTTGTTTCTTAGTGATGTTTATAGGTGAGTGTGGCCAAACCAAAAAATTTAAAGATGGCTGTGGAGAAATTAAAAATTTAAAAAGAAGTTTAAGTAAAAATATTATTTCTACTAGTAATTGTAGGTGGTTGTTTTAAAAAAGTATTGAGAATGAAACAACACAGACTTAAAGTGACATGAAGATGAAAACTGATGGTTTCCTTTTTTTTTCTGTCTCGGTGAAAGAAAATAGGAAGATTTGACTATATAAATTACATCATGTAGAAGAAGTTCCAGTTCCTGTTGATTGCAAAGAATTTAACAGGATGGACTTTACAGGCTCTGAAGCAGAAGTGAAAGCTCGATAAATAGAAAGTATTGTTATATTCTACTGCCAGTTGGAAAAGAGATTGTAAGTCAAAATAAGTCAAATTAGGTAAACTCAGGTTTCCTAGGTAAGATCTCAGAGTATGAGTAGGTGGGAAGTGTAAAGATGGAAGGAAAGAGTGATGTCGCATAGACTGATGGAGAAAACACAGAACACACTCTTTTCAAATGACAATAACAAGATAAGAAATACATAAGGAAGAAAAATGCCTTTGATGATATAATCATAAAATTAATTATCAGTGCTTTAGTCATCTTATTATAGTGTCAAGAACAAGTGTAAAAAGAAACTTTGTGATATTTGTACAAATGAATTCACCCCATATAGTTATGTATCATTATTTATTTTTGTGAAAAGAGAAAAAAAATCTAAACAATAAGGAAATGACAGAAATATCCTTGTGGATATCCTTAAGGAAATATTGTACATAATTAAAGATGTTTATTAAATTTATAGTCACATGAAAATTTACACCTTTAAAATGATAAACTAAAAAAACTTTACACAAAAATTTGCCTATAAAGTTTGACCAAAACTACGTAAAGTAAACCACAGTTTATGCATAGAAACACACCAAAATGTTCACAGAAGTTTTCTTCGGGAGCTGATATTGTCAACAATATATATTTCTCTTCCTTTTACTTTCCTATACCTTGTAAATTTTAAGTCTTACAGTGAACCTTATTTTTATAAAGTGTAAAGTTTTCTTTAGGATCATTTAAGCTATGCAAAAATGATTTACTTCATCATATTTACCTACCTCTTCTCTTTTTTTTTTTTTCCTTTTTTTGTCTTTTTTCGTGTCCGGCAACGGACCGCAACCCTCAGTGTCGCGCCCGTACCGGACCGGGACCGGCAACGGGATCGCAACCCTCGGTGCTGCGCCCACCCCTCGCTCAGTCAGTGAGCGGGAACCGGTCTGTATGTGGGATCCGAACCCTCAGTGGGAGTGCCGCCGCGCTCCCAAGCGGCGCACTGTAGCAGTGCGCCACCGGGCCGGCCCTACTTACCTCTTCTCTTGAGGTAGAAATACTTTAATAGCTTTCTCAGCTTTTTTTCATGTCCGGCAACAGATCGCAACCCTCAGTGTTGCGCCCGTACCGGACCGGGACCGGCAACGGGATCGCAACCCTCGGTGCTGCGCCCACCCCTCGCTCAGTCAGTGAGCGGGAACCGGTCTGTATGTGGGATCCGAACCCTCAGTGGGAGTGCCGCCGCGCTCCCAAGCGGCGCACTGTAGCAGTGCGCCACCGGGCCGGCCCTACTTACCTCTTCTCTTGAGGTAGAAATACTTTAATAGCTTTCTCAGCTTCTGTCTTATTTGCTTCTTGTATAGCCTGTATTAAAATGAATCAAAGACAATCAACTGATGAACAATTAACAACATGAAATGATGACTGCTTTTTTCCCATTTGACAGTTCAGAATTTTTAAGCTAATTGAATTATTTGACATTTTATTGCTTCTCCAATAGCTGCACTTAATCTTTTTTATGTTCTTCAATCAAGATACAATTCAAGTAAGCATGCTACCACTAAAAGGGGTAGTAGAAGTAAGAGCGTGATGGATGTAAGAAAACCTCTTGACACTCAAGTTTAGTTTATATAGGCTATCAGTAAGAGAAACAATCCTAAAACAATCTATCCCATTAAACCTGGAATTTAGTTTGCTCCTTTCTTTCTGAATTTCTTAAAGTATTCCATTTTGTTTTAAAGCTTTGTTAATTTTTTCTCAGTTTTTACCTAATTATTTTAATAGAGAGTCTCTCTTACAGTTAAGGAACAAAGGTCACCACGTACAATAATGCCATTTATTTCCACTCTCTTTAAGCATGCAAATAACGAGGTGACTGTAGGCACAGTTAACGTAGCTGGAGTGAACAGGTCTACTGGATTCCTTATATTTTGTTCAGAGAATTACAGATATTATGTCATTTCTCATACTGGTGCTAACTAGAGCATATAAAGGCCTAAGATCTAGTATGTTCCTGAACCTTAATGATTTAAAAACTGTGTCTATGTTTCTTTAAACCTTCTGGTTCTTGGCTCTGACTATGTCACACCCTCTGGTGTCTTGATGCTCTCCTTCCACTGGCCAACTCAAGATTTAAAGCTGGTGCAATCATTTTTCAGACAGTTGTCAGTATCATAGTCTCAAGTTTAAAGCTTGTCATTATATGGAATCTTTTCTGGTACTACAGAATCAGAATATTTTTTTCCCCTTAATCTTGCCTTATGTTTAAAAATGATTCCACTTGGTTCAAATAAAAACATAGAAAAACAAATGATTGCCTCTTATTGGTCTATTGTGACAGGTAAAAGTATTTCAGTGTTCATTAAAATTTATTTTAAAATATGAAGGTATTTTCCTTTCAGGAAATATTTTAGACTAAGGGCCAAAACCAAAATATCCCAACAGGAGAATTAAAAATTATAAAAAGAAAGAAAAGAGAAAGTAAAAAGAAAAATTGTGGCTGATTGGCGTAATTTACTTAATAACTGGTTTTACTTATTATAGTAGGTGCTCAGCTTGTAAAAGTCTAAAGTCATTATATAAGTCAAAAATTATAAAATAAAATAGAAACCTAAAGTATAAAACATATAACTTAAGTAGTATGCCATAATGTAATTTCTCATAGTTGGGATTTTGTCAAGCACTCCTGAGCTTTAGCTCAGCCATCTACTATCATTGAGTAAATAATGCCATGAGAAGGGAATGGGAAAGGAATTCTGTTCTTATTAGAGTACATGAATAGGACCAAAGAGCCTATATCTGTTCTGTACACGTCTGGACAAAAGTGTGGCTCACAGTTTTATTAAAAACATCTTTATCCAAAATATTACCCACTCCCTGTATTTTTGTTTTCTTTCTCATAGAACCTCACTGTCTTGCTATAGTTGTCTTCCAAAGATGAAGAAGCAGACAGTAAAGAGTATGGTAAGAGATTTGGACGGGGAGCCAACTAGTCAGCTCAGCTGCTTAGTTCTCAGGTAAGCTTTCAACAGTTGTTTCTCTGAACTTCAGGTTCTTCAACTAAAAATAGGAATAGGCTACCTGGTTAGCTCAGTTGGTTAGAGCACCACCTTGTAACACCAAGGTCAGGGATTCAGATCCCTGTACCTAAATAAATAAATAAATAAATAAATAAATAAATAAATAAATAAAAATACTAATAGAAATCATATTACCTGCCTGCTTCTCAACAATTTTGATTCTCAATGAAATTATGTCAGTATAATCACATTGAAAAAAGTTAATATTGAGTTATTAATTATTTCATTATATCTTCTTGCTTAAAGAATTTAATCTCAGCATGCAGAGACTTATTAATAATTATTTCAAATATTTTAATGATGCCCATAGATAGAATGACCGTATTAATTATTGCCCCAAATATATAATATTTACTCCAACCAGCAGTATATAGTCAACTAACTTATAACCTACTGATTTGGATGAGTTTTCACCATATTATTAGGCACAAATGAACTCCAGCAAGTAATTTAATACTTTATAATTGCTTACTTTCCAAATGCCACGCATACGTAAAATAATTAAAATGGAAGATTAGTGTCATTATTTAAACAATGCAAGGCCAAACACATTTTTTTCTCTGATCTCTGTCACACATAATGGCTTTTGAACTTAATTTCAAGCTAAAAAAAAGGAATAGGCTGCTTTTAACTCCTTTCATTTCCTAAAACTCTGTTTAGTGCTGTGCATAAATTATTTATTATAATAGCAATCCTGTGTGGTAAGTGTTGTTATCATCATTTTTCAGATAGAGAAACTGAGTTCCAAGAAGTTACACAAAGCTTTCCCGGAAACAGTCATGAATAAGCTACAGTCTGGTGACTATGTACTGATTAAATGTACTCATTAAAGTTAAAATGAAAAACAGGATGTGTGCAAATCCAAAGCCAATGTAATTAAATACTACTCTATGTTGATTACCAAATATAGCACCCAACATAACATAACTGCTCAAAAATGGGCACTATTATTGCCATTATTAATATCCCCCCAGCCTTATTAAAGTATAATTGACAAATAAAAATTGTATATTTACAGTGTACAATCTGATGTTTTGACATATGTATACATTGGGAAATTATTATATCAATCGAATTAAGATATCCATCATCTCACATACTTACCATTTTTGTTGTGATGAAAACATTTAAGATCTAGTTTCTTAGCGATTTTCAAGTACACATCATAATAAACAGTAGTCACCGGGCTGTGCAGTAGATCGTCTGAATTTACTTATTTTATCTGAGACTTTGTACCCTTTGACAAACAGCTCCCCATTTATCCACCTATCCCACCCCCCAGGCTCTGGCACCCACCATTCTATAAGTAAGATCATGTAGTATTTGTCGTTCTGTTTCTGGCTTATTTCACTTAACACAATGTCCTCCAACTTCATCCATGTTGTGACATATGACAGGATTTCTTTATTTTTTAAGGCTGTATATTATCCCATTGTATGTGTGTGTGTGTGTGTGTATCACATTTTCTTTATCCATATATCTGCCTACGGACACTTAGATCGATTCCGTACCTTGGCTAATGCTGCAACAAACAAGGGAGTGCAGATATCTCTTCAACATACTGATTTCAATTCCTTTGTGTTTGTACCCAGTAGTGGGATTGCTGGATCATATAGTAATCTTATTTTTAATATTTTGAGGAAACTCCATACTGTTTTCCATAACAGCCACCCTAAAACATATTCCCAACAAGAGTGTGCGAGGGCTCCCTTTTCTCTGCATTCTCTCTACACTTCTTATCTTTTGTCTTAAAAATAATAGCAGTTCTGGGCAGAGCCCCTGGTGCACTTGGGAGAGTACAGCGCTGGGAGCGCAGCAGTGCTCCCGCCGTGGGTTCGGATCCTATATAGGGATGACCGATGCGCTCACAGCGCTCACTGGCTGAGCGTGGTGCAGCCAGTCTCAAAAAGGACAAAATAAATAAATAAATAAAAAATAATAGCGGTTCTAACAGGTGTGAGTCAATATTTCCTTGTGGTTTTAATTTGCATTTCTCTTATGATTAGTGATGTTCAACATTTTTTTCATGTTCCCATTACATTTCTATGTCTTCTTTTGGGAAATGTCTATTCAGGTTCTTTGCCTAATTTTTAAATTGGGTTATTATTTTTTTTTTTTTTTTGCTATTAAGCTGTTTGAGTTCCTTATGTATTATGATATTAACCTTGTCTTCTTTTGGGAAATGTCTATTCAGGTTCTTTGCCTAATTTTTAAATTGGGTTATTATTATTTTTTTTTTTTTGCTATTAAGCTGTTTGAGTTCCTTATGTATTATGATATTAACCCCTTATCAGATGTATGGTTTGCAAATATTTTCTCCCATTCTGTAGGTTGTCTCTTTACTCTGTTTTCTTTCTTTCTGTTCTTAATTGTTTTCTTTGCTGTGCAGAAGCTTTTTAGTTTGATGCTATCTCATTTGTCTATTTTTTATTTTGTTGCCTGTGCTTTTGCGGTCATATCTGAAAAATTTTTGCCCATACCAATGTCAAGAAATTTCTTCCCTATGTTTCCTTTTAGTAGGTTTACAGTTTCAGGTCTTATGTTTAAGACTTTAACTCATTTTGAGTTGATTTTTTGTGTACGGTGTGAGATAAAAACCTAATTTCATTCTTCTGTATGTGGATATCCTATTGTCCTAACACCATTTGTTGAAGAGGCTGTTTTTTCCCCAATGTGTGTTATTGGCACCTTTGTCAGAGATCAATTGACTGTAAATACATGGATTTATTTCTTAGTTGTCTGTTTTGTTCCATTTATCTTTATGTCATTTTTTATGCCAGTGCCATTTTGTTTTGGTTACTATGACTTTGTACTTTTTGAGATCAGGTAGTGTGGGGCTTGCAGCTTTGTTCTTTTTGCTCAAGATTTCTTTGGCTATTTGGAATCTTTTGAGATCCCATAGGAATTTTAGGATTTTTTTGTTCTATTTCTGTGATATTACATTTTTAATAATCACAGACAAAATCACTGGGAACAGTGAGTCAAGATAACAGTCTATATAGATATTTCATTTTATAATATTATCAAGAATACTCAGATGACCCTTTGTACAGAATTTTTAAAAAGCCAATCAAATTGACAAAATAGAGTGCTTTTTTTCTCATGATTTTACAGATCACTTCTATGAATGCTGTATATTAATCACATTTCCCAGGATTTAGCAACACAGAAGAATAAAACTTCCCAGAGAACTCTTTTGAGAGAAAGTATTTCATTGCAGCACTATTAGATTAACAACTTTATTGTGTAAGAGAAAAAGGGGAAGCCACTTAATTTATAAAAGTGATAAATTACTTTGATTCAAAGTCGAATTAATCAGTAAGTACACATTTCAGGAAGAATGTAGTTCAAATCTTAATAGACTTAGAACTCCTTTTAAAAACAAGGATGCCCATTATCTTCAATTTAATAGAACATCAAATGTTACCAACAGCAAAATATTTCTGTTAAAATCATATTCATTTCTTAAACAGTCTTGGAAAGCAATTATCTATTAAAATCTATATGTATTTGTTTTTTAGTACTGTATTCATAATACCTATACCAACAGTGTTTACTGTTTAAAGCTGCTTTTCTGAGTCCGTGGTCGGTTGTTCCATACATGAACTTTATCTTGTGGGTGTCCAGAGGAGTCACTGATGAACCTAGACCATGTGCTCAGCCATGCTGCCAGCTCTCCACGTGGCTTGAATGGTGGCTTTGAAGGCACGAGCAGATGTGAACAGCTGCATGCTGAACCCAAGATGCAGGGAGTCAAAAGGGAAATAAGGCATCAGCCATGTGCACAACTTCCCAGTAGCATGCTGAAGTTCTTGAACTTGCATAGCTTCTTTAATCAGAATATATACTCAATTAGAGATAATTATTACATGGTTTTATTTTTTTCATAGTGCTCTTGGTTGCTCCTCAAATGAAATGATTGTCCCTATGGCATCAGTTTCACCAGAGACCCAGCCTGGATTATTGCAGAGATAAGAAAACAAAAATAACTTTTGCCAAAGGAGACACTTAATTTTTTTTTAATGACACAGCCTTGGGCAAAATCTTGTTATGGCATCTTCTCAGCGTCCCTGTTTGCTGGCATCCTTTCTTCGCTATGCATATCCTATTTCTTTTTGCCTCTTTCTCACCCATTCAATTGGCAGCCTCTGCCTATTCTTGCTTTGTGCTATTAATGAATTATTCCTCAAATGTTCATTACAGTGAGCCTATAAAGGTGATAACCTATACAGAAAGTCTTTTGTCTAATTTTTCCGTCCACTGAAAAAAGCCTGTTATTCAGGGGCTGCTGATTGGCTTCTGCTCTCTATTTATGGAGAACAGCAAATACCAAAATAAATGGAGAGTTGTATTCCCACTGAGTTTTTACAAACCCACTAACTACCTTTTTTCTGTGTAAGAAAGAAATTTGCCACCTACTTTGGCAATCCACTGCACTAAAACACTACTTTCCTTAGGGTGAGAGTCACTGTTCTTAGTAATCACGGAAGCTAAATTTGGAAATTCATTCATTTGTCTAGTTTTCCTTGGTTGTTTTAGCAACTCTGGAGCATTGGAGCCAGTGATTTGAGGTTTCAACATAATTGTGCTCTGGGGAATAACCTGGATGACCTGGACTATGTCAGATTTACTGACTTGGTCCAACTGGAATATAGAAATGTCTAAACTACAGCATGTGCACATACACACACACTCGTGCACACACACACACTCACGTGCACACACACACAGGCCTGTGCCCAAGTGTGTGTGTGCACATGTTGTAGGTAATGGAGTTGGGTTATAATGGGTTCTTATGACAACTAGCACATTTCTTATTTTAAACTACCTTTTAAGACTTTTCTTTTTAGTTCGAAGACTGCTGAAGAAAGCAGAGCAGTTTAGTTTACATCCTGCTCTAAGGATATTAATACTATAAGTTATGGAATTAATTCAGACTAAGGAAAAGAATCAGATTCAGTAAGGGGAACTGAAATTCTCAGTATTTTTAGCATTTAACGTAATCATAGTAATAACTAAACTTTATTCAGTTTTTATATGTGCCAGGCACTATGCTAAATACCACAAATGAACTATCTCACTTATAGATTTCAGTAACTTTGTGAAGTAGATCCTATTATTGTCCTTATTTTTAAAATAAACAAGCTCAAAGAGGTTGATTCCTTTGCCAAAGGTACACAGCCCAAAAGTGGCAGAGCTGGGATTGGAAGACAGGTGTGCCTGACTCCAGGGTTACCAGTTATAGGATCTAAATGCCTTACATCTGTGCCCATACTTTGCACCATGCCCCCGCCCCTGATTTTCCATGTCCCAGCCACCCGGGCCTTTTTGCTCAGTTTCTAATACTGTTAGTGTGCCTTCGTGTATCAGGATCTCTCTCTGTAATGTTCCTACTCCTGAATGTGCCTCATTATAATAATTTATAGTCATATAATTATTGAGATTATTTGATTAATTTCTTTCTCTATCACCAGGCAAGGCCAAGTACCACGTCTTCTTGGCTCAGTATTATTTGAGAAGAAACAGTATGGAGTGGTGCTCAAAAGCATACATTTTGGAGCCAGATTGCCTGAGTTCTGGCTTTATTACTTTAGGTTAACAAGCATGTGTTATTTAAGTGCTCTGTCTCAATTTTCTTATCTATTAAACAGGGATAGCAATAATATATACTTCATGAAGTTATTGAGGAGCAAGTAAAAGAAAAATAATGTACTTATGCCATTTCCTGGTTCCAGAAGGACTTAATAAGAATTATCTATTATTATTTGTATTATTCCTGACACCTGTCAAGTGTTAGATATTAGAAGCTCAATAAGTATTTTTTTGAATAAATGCATAAATGACTGAATAAAAGAATGAATGACTGAAATCTTCTGGAGTTATCCCAATATCTTCTCTGGTGTCTTCATACTCAAATTATTCAAGCTTTGAGATTGCCTGCCAAAAATTAGCCAAAGGTCAGTGCTACCTTAGTCCTGAGTCAAGGAAGAGACATCATCTCTTTGTATACTCTTGAAAAAGTTCTGGCTTTGGAGTCCTGAGTCCAGAGACCTGATCTCACTACTCATGAACATAAGCCACCAATAATGCAATAGTGCATCACTTCTCTAGTCCTCTGTTTTGGTACTAGCATCTTCAAAAAAGTTTTATTTCTTCTAAGAAAGTAAGAAAGAATATGGAAAAAGTAGTTGACTACATCTGGGCTCAGAATACCTCATGGATATATTCAAAATTGCTTTAGAGCTGTGAAACAACAATATCCCCTTTTTGTAACCACAGTGTACATAAAGCTTCCATATTGATAATAACACACTACCATGTTTCAAAAACTTTACATACATAATCCTCAATCTTCATAACAACAATGCAGGAGAACTGTTTTTATTGTTTCATTTTTATCAGGGAGAAAACTAAACATCATAGAGGTTAAGGAACTTGAGCAAACACACAGCAAGAAAAAGTGTGTTTTGAATACCACATCACTTCATTTTATTCTTGTACATTTTTCTCCTTTTTCAGTAGTTATATTTGCAAAAAGTACCTTAAAAATGGAAGATGGTTGTTAAAAGGGTTACATTTTTAACATACTGAAGGCAATTAGTAAAGACGTTAAACAAAATTTTACCAGTAAGTGTTGTTTGCTTCCAAATGTCAAAGATAAAAATAATACTAAAATATTTTTGGCATCATTATTGGACATCCCATGTTTGGGAACAAGCTAAGGCAATGGTTTGAGTCATGCTCCCTCAGGAACACAGCTAAGAATTAGGGGATAGATTAAATGTAGTTTGGAGCTACTGTATGCAGCTGTCTCTTGTAAAGCAGATGTCATCATCGTTTTTTGCAGAGAAGTACATTTTCATTAGTTTTAACATGTGAAAAAATAAAATCTTTCCTATAGAGGAACCTGGAGGCCAACTATCCAAGGGGAAGAGTCTATTCCCAAACTAACTTTATAGCAGTGCTGAAAGTATTTATTTAAACTGAATCTTCAAGTCCTATGACTAGACTTTAAATAGCTATACAACCCATCAGGATTCTATCCTACTAGACCAGAATAAACTGCCCCAGCAAAGAGAGGCAGTGGGAAGAGATTTAGATGAGTGAGTTTTCCTTATATTTCTCTAACTTGGAGTCAGATGTACAATAATGCTCAAAGATCCACTGACCAAGATGGCTTTAAGGTTCGCCTCAGCTTGACTCAACTTTAGACAGATTTCTTTCTGACTATAAGCCCCTAGACTTCCTTTTCATAGAACATTTACTTTAGAAAACTCATCATTATAAATTCTTTTTTTTTTTCCCCTTTTTGTCTTTTTTTCGTGTCCGGCAATGGATCGCAACCCTCAGTGTCATGCCCGTACCAGACCGGGACCGGCAACGGGATCGCAACCCTCGGTGCTGCGCCCGCCCCTCGCTCAGCCAGTGAGCGGGAACCAGTCTGTATGTGGGATCTGAACCCTCGGCAGGAGCGCCGCCGCGCTCCCAAGCGGCGCACTGCAGCAGTGCGCCACCGGGCCTGCCCTATAAATTCTTTTTCTTTTCTTTTTAAGTGTAAATCTTCTCTCAGCTAGCTCTACACTCCAGGAATGTCTTTTTCAAGGACTTGGGAGCCATCCCTTTGAAATGTCGTCATCGAGAAAGATAGTGCCCTTATCTCTCAGTCTCTGTGGGAAGGTAGGAGCCTAACTTTGATAAGCACCAACTAGTTATCATACTGACCAGCTTATCCTCAAGAACTCCTCGTACTTTTCCACTAGCTCACCCCTGCCTTTTTTTCTAGTGAGAATTGAGTTCAATCTCTCTCTCCTATTGCAATAGTCTTGACTCCCATTGCAATAGTTTTGAATAAACTCTTCCTTGCCTGTTTAACTCTGTCTGACGCAATTTATCTTTGACACCACAGAGCAATTCATTTCAGGAATGTATTGCTGGATGGATAACTCTCTAAAAGCTCTACATTTCAGTCTATAATCAATTGCCAAAATATTTGTAATAACTATTCCAGCCATCAGACCCCATTCTTTCCCACCAGCTTTGTACATGTTTCCAACATAGAACCCGTAACATGAAGTAATGACTATTTTTTCTTTCATTGGAGTGTGATCTACTGGAAGGCAGAGATAGTTTTATTAATTTTTCTATTCCCAGTGCCTAAAGCAGTGCTGTGAAGAATATCACCTCACATCAAACTAGGGGGAACACTCAGGCAATCTTCTACTACCTTATACATAAGGTGACCATATAATTTATCATCTATATCAGGACAGTTTTGAGAGTGAAAGAAGGCACTAAAACAATTTTATATAATTTTTGAAATATTTTATTGCCAGATAAATTAGTTTTATGGGATTATGGATAATAAAAATTCACCAAAATATTTACTCTTTAATGTTTCACTGAATACAGATGCTCCAAAATTATAGGCCTTCTAAATTTCAATCTATTCCAGAGCAGAATATCAATTTATACAGCTACAAATAGGAGTTCCATCAAATATTCTCCTCATAAGTGGAGATATTCCAAAGGACAGTTTTCTAAAGTTAGAGAACTATAAGATTCAACCTATACATCATTAGAATTCCCATCATTTAATTTATTTAGTTTGTTTTTGATTTTGCAAGAATACATTTCAATGTCTCTCAGTTTACAAGCTTTTTTTCAATTACTCAGTTTGAAAAAGCTTGAGTTTTTTTTGGTGCTCCATTTGTTGCATACATTTATTAAAGATAACTGATGAAAAAAATAGAACCTGAACTATTTTCCAGTAATGATCTACCCTACTATAGAACATTTAGGTTGAAATTGTTCTCCAAAGGCTCAGCATTTCTAAAATCTGTCTGTTGAAGGGCAGCAAAGAGAGAAAAACAAACTGTCATGCTGAAGTATTTGTTTTCATTCAACAAATTTCATTAGAAAACGATTTGAAGTCTAGTTTCTCTCTTTCTCTGTGTATTTGTACATTTGTATTTATAAACACCAAATACTATATATATAGTTACTTGTACATTTAAAAATTTTTTTACTTTAGTGTGGATTGGTAGAGCATCTCAGCTTTGTTTAGGTGCCTTGTGAATTGTGGGTGTACCTCAACCAGTTTTACATACATTTCTGTTTCACAGATACTTTAACTTATTAAGAGCATTATTATGATGCTCTGAGCCACCAAAGTCTGTATTCATAGTTTTGGCACAAAAGAAATTATTTTAACTTCATTTAACTTTTGAATGGATTGATAATATCTCTTCCAATTATGTCACTTTCGACAGAATTAACTTCTGAAACATTTATTTTCTCCCATGAATTGGATGAAAAAAATGGAATCATTATTAGAACTAATTCCTATTTCAAGCAAGTGATGACACTAACATAAAATTAACATCACTGAGCAATTCCCCTTTTGCTAATGCATTAATAACCATCACTTCACTCTTTGCACATGTGCAAAAAAATTCTGAAATCATAATGAGCAAAATTAATATAGATGAAGAACTGTTATTTAACCTAAATAAAAAGTCATATTTCTGGAGTGATATGTAAATTAACCTTTATAGTTACATGTGTTAAATCATTGTCTTTGATCACAGTCCTAAAATAACTAATACATTTTTAAAATGGTGATGCTTCTTAAGCAGATTCTTGTTCTCTGGTTTTTATATTGTCGATCTTATCACTATTGTGCCCTTTGTGAATGGTAAATGTCCACAAACATTTTAAGTTAAAATGTATAGTATTGACATTCTTGGGAAACAAAAATGCTATATTCTTTTTTTCATAAAATATGAGCTTTTATTTTTTTAAAATTACTGCTGTCAAAATGTTTTAATTCAGAATTGAAAGCATTACAAACAGTATAGTTTTGTATTTACAGCACAGAATACACTTATTCTTCGTATCACTGTACAAGAAGACACAGCAGGACCACTGAATCTCCATTTCAAGTATTCCTTCCTCTAATCCCCATGTTTACAACTGACCCTGCCATCACTGGCCTTGTAGCCTCTTGTCTCTCTAGGCTGGGACACCAAGTTGTCAGCAGGAACAATAGCTTCAGAGGCTTTCCTCACCAATTCTTGGAGATATCTTTAGAAAAAAGAAGATGGTTTTAAATCCAAAAGTATGAGCAATTCCTTAAAAGAAGCCTGTGAATGTGTGGGTCCCTGCTTTTTTTTTTTGTTTGTTTGTTTAGAGGAAAATTTATACTTGTAAACACCTATATTAAAAATAAAAATATCGCAAATTAGTAATGTAAACTTCTACCTTAAGAAAGTAAAAAAAAGAACAAACTAAACTGAAAGCCAATATAAGTAGGAAATAAAGATTACAACAGAAATATATGAAATTGGAAATTAAATAACAGTAGAGAAAATCAACAACACTGAAAGCTGATCCTTTAAAAAGATCAACAAAATTTGCAAAGCTTTATCTAGATTGACCAAGAAAAAAAGAGAGAAGACCAAAGTTACTACAATCAGAAATAATGCAGGGGCATTATTGCATTGTCCTTATGTATTTTTTGGTGGTGGTGGGGTTTAGTCTCTTTCTCTTTCTAATTTGCAGTTTTGTTCTACCAGTGGGTTTTGTTCTTTCTTGTGGTAGTGATTATCATTTTTCAGGCTAGAACAAGCAGTGGAAAGAATTTCTGATATTGAAGATAGTATTTTTGAAATAACCCAGGTGGACCAAAAAAAAAAAAAAAAAAAAGGAAAAAAGAATTTTAAAAAGTGATGAAAATCTAAGAAAGCTAGCAGACAAACTTAAGCATGCAAACATTCAAATCGTGGGTGTTCCAGAAGGGGAGAAGAAAGGAAAAGACATGGAAAACCTATTCAAAGAAATAATAGAGCGACATGGACCTTCAGATCCAGGAGGCTCAAAGATCCCCAAATAGAACCAACCCAAAAAAATCTTCTCCAAGACACATTATAGTCAAACTGCCAAAGCTCAAAGACAAAGAGAGAATCTTAAAAGAAACAAGAGAATAGTGTCAAGTAACCTATAAGGGAGCTCCTGTCAGACTGGCAGCAGACTTCTCAACAGAAACTCTACAGGCCAGAAGAAAATGGGATGATATATTCAAAATACAAAGCAGACTTCTCAACAGAAACTCTACAGGCCAGAAGAAAATGGGATGATATATTCAAAATACAAAGCAGACTTCTCAACAGAAACTCTACAGGCCAGAAGAAAATGGGATGATATATTCAAAATACAAAAAGAAAAGAACTGCCAGCCAAGAATAAGATACCCAGCAAAACTATCCTTCACGAAAAATAGTGAAGGAAAATTAGTGTATTTTCCATATAAACAAAAGATGTGGGAGTTCCCCACCACACAACCAGCCCTACAAGAAATCTTCAAGGAAGTCCTGCGTCTGGAATCTAGGTGCTGAATCTTAAGCGCTGTTGGATTTACAGTACATCAACCTCTGGGATGTAGCTAAGCAAAGAATTGGGGTGGAGAGTATGCTCCAGGCTAAGGAAACAGTAAATAAAAACACACTGATGACTCAGAGAGAAAGTAACAAGAAATTAGGCTACTGAGGAGAGCAGGAACCAGGTCATGTAAAAGTTTGTAAAGGTAAAGAACTTGAAAAGGATGAATGAATAAATAAATGAATTAAGGAGTGAATTAATCATGCTTCCAAGAACTCAGGAGTAGGAAAAAAGAGAAGGATCTCTTCTTTCATCCAAAGGTAGCCACTTCTGCAGAAAATTGCAGAGAGTGATGCTCAATGAAGGCAAGAAAGGGCAAGAAACATTCAGTGAAGTGAATAAAGATGGTAGAAAAGTAAGTTGTGTGAAGGTAGAAAGCAGCACTAGAGGAAAATCATGTCCTCTGTCTTCCATAAGCTAAGAGATGCTGGATTTTCCTCCACCGTTATATTTTCAGTTTTGAACTGTATGAGTATATCTAGTTTACTCAGTTTTATTAGTCAATGGTGAATTGAATTTTCTGTAAGGAAGAATTTCTTTTTTAAATAAATAAAAAATTGTATACACCTATCAAAATTCCTGTCAAGTATATACTTAGCATTTAACAAATGAAAATAGAATTTAAAAGGCTGCACAGTTTTGGAGCCAAGGTGATATTTGGAACTTTGTGATAGAAGATGAATATAATATTTTAGGTATAACAGACTTTGCCTTTGACCTTTTGAATATTTTACCATGTCCTTGTCCTTTTAAAAATGACTACCCATTTTTAACTTCAAGACTTTGCTGGGGAAGAACTATATACTCTTGTGTAGTACACCCCACCCTTGTTAGGGCAAGCTTAGAACATTATGTGTTCTGAACTGTGAGGCACTGCAGTGACCAACTAAAACTCCAATACTATAAAAATGTATCTAAAATTTAGGCTGTCTCCAAAAACAATTCCAGGAAAACAAACAACTTAATGTGGATGGTATTTCCTTTTCTAGATTTTTCTTTTAAAAACAACTGCATGTCTCCTCCATCTTCAACACTTCTGTGTCTGCTTCCTTTCTAACATCATTCCCTTCAGATTCTCTGTTACAAGAGCCAGTGGATAATTTCCAGTCCTTAACTCACTGCATCTTTTCTTAAATCTCTACTGTTTTGGCTTTATTGACACTGTTTTCTCCCTTTCCTTATTTATCCCCCTCAAGACAGTACTAAAATTTTGTCAAAAAATCATTTTCCACTACTGTAGAAAGTCTATAAACTTACTTTTACTTGATCAATAAGCTTTTCTGGTGGTCTTTTGGAGAGTCAAGTCAACAGTCTCCAAAACAATCACTGATTGCATTAAGCAATTCGAGAAGGGAGTAAAGATAATTAATAAAGTAAGTTAAGGTATATTAGATTCACAAATACAAACTGGTGAAATAATTCCCAGGCAGCATATTGAGCGAATAGAGTAATAAAAAGGTGCCAGTAATTTGAGGTTAAAGATGTTGCCATCCTGATTTTATGTAGTAATACCAAAAAAAGAGAGCACCAGATGCAATACTCCCCAATAGCCAAGATACGTCTTTAGCTCTAATTAGATAATACAGTTGTAAGTGGGAGCTAAGAGAGAAAGAAGGAAGGAAAGAAAGACCGCAGTGGTGAGTTGGACTTGCAGAGGGAGAGAACATACCTAGGGATACAAAGTAGAATGGGGGGAAGGATGGGGAGTGAGGTTGGGGATAATTGGCTGGGGGACACAGGGTACAATTGCAATTTGTGGCAACAGGCATGCTGCAAGTATGAATCTGGCCTTCACATCTTGGGCATGAGGGGTGACAATCAGCTCTGTATCTCATGAATATTCATAACCAATTATTTATAAAAAGAAAATACTGTAATGTTAATATACCTTACTCATGTTTGGCTACTAGTAAAAAGTCTTCACAACTAGCACTGCCTCTCTAAGGAAAGTGTGCTGAGAAAAGTTCACTTTTTCAGTCCAAGAAAACATTTTGGCTTTTGTCTTCACAGTTGGAGAGCCAGGAGCTAGCTGGACAGAAACTTTGCTGGAGTCTAGGCTTTTGCATACTTGTTGCATCTGCATTCTCTCTCTCTCGGTTTCTGTCAGCTTTCTTTCATTTATTCACTTACCAGCAAATATACAGCTTTCTCGTTTTTTTTTCAGCTAAAGATTCATTTCTATTCTGGTGTTAATGCTACTACCTCTTCCACCACTGTTATATGATAGTAAGCAAATTTTAAGATGTGGTCCTAGCAATTAAGAGATGAGAGATGGAAGAGAATTTAAAACTCCACAAAAATAAGCACTTCTGATTATCTGCATGTATAAAATTAAATGGCAATAGAAATTGATTAATTTTGCATTCATTAATCCAAGATTTAATGGCAGCATACTCTGTGCTAGGAATTCAACTATGATCTGAGGAAATAACGAAGAAAAATATGTGCCCTGCTTTAAAGAGTTTACTCATAGTTTATTTAAGAGACAGACATTCAGACTTGGTTTCTCTCACTCGCATTGTCCTGTAATCTGATGTGTTGTGAAGATGAAAATCTTAACAGAAGTATAAATATAGTGTAAATTATAGGAACTCAAATCAAGATCATAAAACAAAATTTATTTTATGTAAATAAATGCATGTTAAGAAATAAGCCTGAAAATGAATGACATACTATATTGCCAATATGATCTTTTTAAATTAACGAATATTTATACATATTTTTAAACTGATAACATGAAGCATCAATATCAATTTAAAGTTAATAAATTTGAGTTCATTACTATAAAATCTTAAGAGCTGAAGTCTATATTCACCTTGGAAAGGCTATTCTAAAACTCTATGCTTAGGTTGGTTCCATAGTTTAGCTATTGTAAATAGAGCTGTGATGAACATGTTCCTTTGGGTATATACCCAGAAGTGGGATTGCTGGATCATATGGCAGGTCTATCTGTAGCTGTTTGGGAAACCTCCATACTGTTTTCCATAATGACTGTGCTAATTTACAGTCCCACTGAGAGTGTAGAAGAATTCCCTTTTCCCCACATTCTTGTCAGCATTAGTTATTCTTGGTCTTTTTAATAGTGGCCGTCCTACCTGGGGTGAGAATATCTCAATGTAGCTTTGATTTCTCTGATGATTAGTGATGTTAAGCATTTTTTCATGTACCTGTTGGCCATTTGTATGTCTTCCTTTGAAAAATGTCTATTCATCTTCTTTGCTCATTTTTTAATTGGGTTACTTTTCTCTGATGATTAGTGATGTTAAGCATTTTTTCATGTACCTGTTGGCCATTTGTATGTCTTCCTTTGAAAAATGTCTATTCATCTTCTTTGCTCATTTTTTAATTGGGTTACTTTTTTTTATTGTGTAGTTTTTTGAATACCTTATGTATTCTGGATATTAATCCCTTGTAAGATGTGTAGTTTGCATATATTTTCTCCCATTCAATAGGCTGTCTTTTCACTCTGTTGATCATTTCCTTTGCTGTACAGAAGCTTTTTAGTTTGATATAATCCCATTTGTTTATTTTTTCATTTGTTGCTATGCTTTTGTTGTCTTATTCATAAAGTCTTTGCCCAGTACTCCTTCCTAGAGTCTTCCCCCCTGTGCTTTCTTTTAGTAATTCTATGGTTTCAGGTCTTATATTTCAGTCTTAAATACATTTTGAGTTGATTTTGGAATATGGTGAGAGGTACATAGTTTTATTCTTCTGCATATGGATGTCCAATTTGCCTGGCACCAATTGTTGAAAAGGAAGTCTTTTCCATGATGTATGTTTTTGTTGCCTTTGTCAAAAATCAGTTGGCTATAGGCGCTGATCAGAGAGGTGCCCAGCCAGAGAGGTCCAAGATCCTCAGAGAGTACACGCCCTGTGGTGCCAGCACGCGACCCAGCAGGTAGGCCTTGCCTCCGCCACCTGACTCGATCCCTAGCCCTGCCGAGTGCATGCTGATCAGAGAGGCGCTCAGCGAAAGAGACCCAAGATCCTTGGAAACTATGCACCCTGCAATGCCAGCACACCACCCAGCACGTAGGCCTTGCTGCCACAACCCGACTCCATCCCCAGCCCCACTGAGTGCGTGCTGACCAGAGAGGTGCCTCCTCTGAGAGGCCCAAGATCCGAGGCAACCATGCATCCAAGGCAATAGTGGGCAACCAAACAGACACTGAGTCAGCGATCCCAAATTGGCAGTCCCATCAGCATCCTAGCCAGACAATAGTGTCAAACCAGTGGACTGTGAAATCCCCTGCCACAATGACTAAACATCAAAGGAAAGATACCAGAAATATGAAAAATCAAGAAAGTACACCACCAAAGGGTAATAAATCTCAAGATCTAGATCCTATAGAATAAGAAGCCCTTGAAATGTCTGACAAGGAATTTCGAGTGATAATTCAAAGGAAACTAAATGAGATACAAGAAAACTCAGCTAGACAACATGATGAAATGAGAAAAAGTATACAGGACCTGAAAGAAGAAATATACAAGGAAACCAATGCCCTGAAAAAGAATGTAGCAGAG